>NW_026530219.1:41273-148949 GCF_027887155.1 Malaclemys terrapin pileata | reverse complement strand
TGGGGCCAGGCCTACAGCACCCTCATGAGAGGTACGGGGGGGGCCGGGGACCCCAAAAGCTGGGCCAGGTCTGCAGCACCGTTGTGAGAGGTACGGGGGGGCCCCGTGGCCTGGGGGACCTGGCTGGGGGTCCAGGTAATCTCAAGATGTAATGGGGGAGGGGGAAAGGAGGCGGGACTTCCTGCTTTGGAAGGGGCTAAAGGGGGACCCCGATGCCTGGGGGACAGCAGTGAATGGGGTGTAACAAGGGTGGGACCCCAAAGCAGGGAGGTTCTGGGTTCGAATCCTGCTTGGTGTGAGGGGGTGGGGCTGACCCGTCCGGTGACTCCGCCTCCAGACCGGCTAAACCGGGAGTCGGCCCGGTGCATCCAGCACAGCCTCTTCACCGTCTGCCTCGACGCCCCGGTGCTGAAGGTGTCGGACGAGCGCTACCCCAGCCGCGTCGCCGCCCAGATGCTGCACGGGGGCGGCAGCTACTCCAACAGCGGCAACCGCTGGTTTGACAAGACACTGCAGGTGAGGCAGGGGCGGGACTTCCTGTCTTGGAGTGTTGGGTGGGGGCGGGACTTCCTAATTTTCCGGCGGTGAAGAAAATGTAGATAGGGAGGCAGGATTTCCTAGTTTGGACTGCAGGGGTGGGACTGTGTGTAGGGAGGCAGGACTTCCTGTTTTGTGGCAAGAAAAGGGGCGGGACTTCCTGTTTTGGGATTAGGGTGGAAGGGGAGAGGGGGAATTTCCTGTCTTGTGTACCTGCTCTCTCGTTCCCTGCCCCCAGTTCATCTTGGGGGAGGACGGCGTTTGTGGGGTGCTGTATGAACAGGCCGTGGCCGACGGAGCCCCCATAGCAACCATCATCGACCATGTCCTCGATTACTGGTAAGCCCTAAACTAGGACATTCAGGGTGCCCCCAAACCTTTGACCCCCTGATCAATCCCACAGGGCCAGCCTGGGGGGACCCAATGGAAACAGAGGATTTGGGGGTCACATCTCCCTATAAGGCAGCCCCCCAATATTCTTCTGAATTGGGGACCCCCTTATAATGGAGAGAAGGGGGAGATTTGGTGATTTCATCTCCCCACAAGGCAGTACCCCAAATGTGCCAATGTTGGGGCTCCCCAAGATGGGGTGTGGGGTTCACCCTTCCCTATGGCATGGCATTCCCTGTACCCCACATTACACCTGTGTTGGGGAGCCCCTGAACTGGTGGGAGGGTAATTGGAGGTCCATTCTCAGGGAGCAGCAGCCCCAGATCCCCTGTTTTTGTCCTGTAGTGGAGGGACCCCAAAATGGGAAGCATGTGTGGGGGAGTGGAATTGGGGTGAGGGATCCCCTGTACCACCTCTGTGGGTCTGGAGCAGGCTGGTGGGGGAGAGGGGCAGAACTTCCTGTTTTGGGAATGGGAAAAGGGGCGGGACTTCCTGCCTGGGGGGTAGGGAAAGGGGTGGAACCTTCTGCCTTGGGAAGGGGAGGGAGGATGTGGCGGGGGAAAGGGCAGAATATGCTACCTGCGGAGGCTGTTTTTGGGGTGCAGTGATGTGCTCCCAGCATGGTGATTTGGGGGGGATCCTCCCATCTGACCCGGGGGTCTCCGGCAGCAAGGACCCTGACACGGCGCGTGCCCCCATGACGCCCCTGCCCCTCCCCCCAAAGCTGTACTTCTACATCACCCCCGAGATCCAGTGGGACATCGAGCGAGCCAAACAGAACCTGGACATGTGAGAGCCGGGGGGGCAGCAGGGGGCATGGGAGGGAGGGTGAAGGGGGGAGGGGAAAGTTGGGGAGGGGTGGGGGGCTATTGGGGAGCAGGAGGTTGGGATGGGGTGGAGGGGTGGGGAGAGGGGAAGGGGGGGCTATTGGGAGGGCGGAGGGTTGGGGGGGCTATTGGGAGGGCAGAGGGTTGGGATGGGATGGAGGGGTGGGGAGAGGGGAAGAGGGGGCGCTATTGGGGGGCAGAGGGCCCAGCCCCCCATCTAACACCTCTCTCCCCCCAGCCTGATCACAGACCTGGACATCAGCTGTTTCACCTACCGGGGGTTCGGGCAGGGGCTCCCCAAGCGCTGGGGGCTGCGCCCCGACTCCCTCTTCCAGGTGGCGCTGCAGCTGGCCTACTACAGGTGGGGGCCCCGGCAGGTATGGGCGGGGGCAGCCCTGGGGGACCAGGCTGGGGGTGGGGCAGTGGGGGGGGTCTGTGTGGGGCGGGTGGAGGTGAGGCACTGGGGGGTTTGGTGTGGGGCTGACCCCCGTCTCCCCCCAGGACCCACGGCTCGCTCTGCGCCACCAGCGAGGTGGTGTCACTTCGCCGCTTCCACCTGGGCCGGACGGACGCCGTGCGCCCCGCGGCCCCCCCGGTGCTGCGCCTGGCCCGGGCCATGGACACTCCCCACGGCCAGGTAACCCCCCCCCCCACGCCCTGCCCTTACCCCGTCCCCCTGCCCCCCAGCACCCCCCATTCTGACCCGGCTCCCCCGGCCCCCAGGACGCCGAGACGCTGTCCCTGCTGCAGGCGGCGGTGGAATCTCAGAGCGCCAGGACCGAACAGGTGAGCCAACCCCCCGTACCCCGCAGGGCTGGGACCGTCTCCCCACGTGGGCTGGGGTGGGGCGGGGCTGGGACCCAGGCGTCCGGACTGGGAACTTCTCCCCACATGGGTGGGGGTGGGGCGGGGCTGGGACCCAGGCGTCCGGGCTGGGACCGTCTCCCCACATGGGTGGGGGTGGGGCGGGGCTGGGACCCAGGCGTCCAGACTAGGACCTTCTCCCCACGTGGGCTGGGGTGGGGCTGGGCTGGGACCCAGGCGTCCGGGCTGGGACCGTCTCCCCACATGGGTGGGGGTGGGGCGGGGCTGGGACCCAGGTGTCCAGGCTGGGACTGTCTCCCCACGTGGGCAGGGGTGGGGCAGGGCTGGGACCCAGGCGTCCAGACTGGGACCTTCTCCCCACATGGGCGGGGGTGGGGCTGGGCTGGGACCCAGGCGTCCGGGCTCTGACCCTCTCCCCGCAGGTGCTGGCCGGGCAGGGCATCGACCGGCACCTGCTGGGACTGAAGCTGGCGGCCATCGGGGACGGGCAGCGGCTGCCCGGGATCTTCATGGACACGGCCTACGCCATCGCCACGCACTGCCGGCTGCTGACCGGCCAGGTACTGCCCCACGGCGCCCCACGGCGCCCCCCAACTAACCCTCACCCGCCCCACGGAGTCCCTATGCCATCGCCACGCACTGCCGGCTGCTGACCGGCCAGGTACTGCCCCACGGCGCCCCCCAACTAACCCTCACCCGCCCCACGGCGTCCCTACGCCATCACCACGCACTGCCGGCTGCTGACCGGCCAGGTACTGCCCCACGGTGCCCCCCAACTAACCCTCACCCGCCCCAGGGCGCCCCTGCGCCATCGCCACGCACTGCCGGCTGCTGACCGGCCAGGTACTGCCCCACGGCACCCCATGGCGCCCCCCAACTCACCCTCACCCGCCCCACGGCGCCCCTATACCATCACCACGTGCTACCTGCTGCTTACCAGGCAGGTATGGACCCCCCAGCTACACCCTCCCCCGCACCAGCTGCCCTCAGTACCGTTGCCATCCACTGATGGCTGCTCACTAGGCAGATATGGGCCTCTGCCCCCCAACTAACACCCGTTCCTGCTCCCTCCCCTCTCCCTGCCCAGGGGTGTTGCGGGGAGCTCTCTTCGCAGGCAGCCATAGTGGGTTCTTATCCTGCCTCCTCAGTGGAGGTCATCAGCGGTGGGGGGTTCAGGTTGGGTGGACGCTGGTGTGCAGGCAGGGGGAGGGGACTTGTCCGCCCCCCTCACCCCGCTCTCCCCACACCCTGCCAGGTGGCTTCGCGCTCCGACTGCCTGATGATCTACGGGCCGCAGGTGCCGGACGGCTACGGGGTCTGCTATAACCCGCTGGACGCCCACGTCAACTTTGCCATCACAGCCTTCAACTGCTGCCGTGAGACCCACGCCCAGCGCCTGGCCCGCACCCTGCAGCAGGTCCTGGACCAGCTCGCCCGCCTGCTGGGAGAGAACCCGGGGAGCGCTGACGGGGAGGGGGGCGGGGACGTGGAGGGGCAGCCCTGACGGCCCCCGCCTGCCACCACACACTCCATCTACCCACAATGCCCCTCTGCAGCACCCCTCGCCCCCTTACCCACAATCCCCCTGCCCAGAACCCCTCTGACACCCCCCCATTACCCAACATCCCCTTCTGCGCCCCCTCGCTCCCTACCCAGAAGCCTCTATGCATCCCCTGCCATCCTACCCAGAATCCCTTTCTGTGCCCCCTCCCCTCCTTACCCACAATCCCCTCTGCGCGGGGGCAGCCCCCCCCCCATTCACACAGGTAATTGGGAGACAAATCTAACTTATTTTCTGATGGACGGAAAATGAATAAAAATCATGGTGCGATTTGTAGCTATGTGGTGTCGGCTCTGAGTGTGGGACCCCCCTGAATGCCCCCGTCCCTGAGGTGCGATGCCCCTAGTGACCCCCAACCCACCCACTTCCCGGGGGTGGTGCCTCAGTAACCCCCCCCAGCCTCCCCTTCCTGGGGTTGTGGTGCTCCCCACTTTGTGGTCATTTGGGACCCCCAATGACCCCCTTTTTTGCGGGCAAGGTGCCTACCAGTGACCCCCCTGATCTCCCCCTTCCCAGGGGTGTGGCAGCCCCTGGACCCCCCCGTCCTGGCAGCACGGTGCCTACTAATCCTCCCCTTCCTGGGGGTGTGGTGCCTTCTAGTGACCCCCTGAGCCCCCTCTTCCCAGGGGTGCTGTGCCCCCAGGGACCCCCCTGATCTCCCCCATCCTGGGGGTGCGGTGCCTCCTAGTGACCCCCATGACCCTACTGCCCCCGGCTCCCTGCAGCCCTGAGCTCATAGTGCCGCTATGGGGCAATGGGGGGCTGGGCGGGGTCACGGCCCATGGGGGGAATGAATGGAAGGGAGGGCAGAGCCCCCCTCCCCTGGGATCCCTTCCTGCCCCAATCGCCCCGCCCCGCCAGTGGAGGCTCCTCCCCCTCTGTGGCCCCGCCTCCTCATTGTACAAGGCCTCCCCTCACTCCGGGGACAGGAGGAGGGGGCTGCGGGTCGGGAGTGAGGGGCACCGGCCGGGCTGGGGGCTGTGGGTCGGGAGTGAGGGGCACTGGCAGAGGAGGGGGCTGTGGGTCGGGAATGAGGGGCGCTGGCCGAGCGGGGGGGGCTGCGGGTCAGGAGTGAGGGGCGCTGGCCGGGCTGGGGGAGCTGGGGGTCGGGAGTGAGGGG
This sequence comes from Malaclemys terrapin pileata, assembly GCF_027887155.1. Lineage (NCBI taxonomy): Eukaryota > Metazoa > Chordata > Testudines > Emydidae > Malaclemys > Malaclemys terrapin. The sequence continues at coordinate 143,689 of NW_026530219.1, read as the reverse complement.
CACCGGCAGAGGAGGGGGCGGCGGGTCGGGACTGAGGGGTGCCGGCGGAGCAGGGGGGCGGCGGGTCGGGACTGAGGGGCACTGGCGGAGCGGGGGGGGGCTGCGGGTCGGGAGTGAGGGGCGCCGGCGGAGCGGGGGGGGGGGCTGTGGGTCGGGAGTGAGGGGCGCTGGCCGGGCTGGGGGAGCTGGGGGTCGGGAGTGAGGGGCACCGGCAGAGGAGGGGGCGGCGGGTCGGGACTGAGGGGTGCCGGCGGAGCAGGGGGGCGGCGGGTCGGGACTGAGGGGCGCCGGCTGGGCTGGGGGCTGCGGGTCGGGAGTGAGGGGTGTTGCGGATTGTGGGGGAGTTAGGGCCCTGCACCCCTCTTCCCGAGATTCACTGCGACTCTCAGCCAGCCAGTAAAGCAGAAGGTTTATTTAAGGACAGGAACACAGTCTCAAGCAGAGCGTGTAGGTACGACCAGACCCCCTCAATTAGGTCCCTCGGGGAGGTTCAGGGAGCTTAGACCCCAGCTTGGGGTTCCCTGCGTTGCACCACCCAGCCCCAACCGAAACTAAACTCCCCACTCCTCCCGCTGCTCCTCTCCTTTGTCCAGTCTCCCGGGCAGAAGGTGTTAATTCTCCCCACCCCCATTCCTGGCTCAGGTTACAGCTCAGGTAGCTTCCTTCAAGGGAAGTCCCACATCCCCACTGCAACCCCCCTGCAACATTCCCAGGTCAAATCTGCCCTGCTCCCTGCTCCGTCACATCTCTCCCCCCTTCGAGACTGGACTGAGCGGGGTCACTCTGACCAGTGACCTGGGGAAGTTCAGGGCTCCCTCTCTGGGACAACACGTCCGCTATCAGGTTGTCACGTCCCTTCACATGGACCACGTCCATGTCATAATCCTGCAGGAGCAGGCTCCACTCAGGAGCTTGGCGTTGGCTCCTTTCATCTGGTGCAGCCAGGTCAGGGGAGAGTGGTCGGTGTGCACGGTGAAGTGACGCCCAAAGAGATATGGCTCTAGTTTCTTGAGGGCCCACACCATGGCCAGGCATTCCTTCTCGATGGCCGCGTAGTTCTGCTCCCGGGGTAGCAACTTCTTGCTCAGGTACACGATGGGGTGTCTCTCCCCCTTTTCATCCTCCTGCATTAACACCGCCCCCAGTCCTGTGTCTGAGGCGTCGGTGAACACCATAAAGGGCTTGTCAAAGTCTGGGTTTGCCAGAACTGGGCCACTGACCAGAGCCTCCTTCAGCGCCCGGAGAGCCTCCTGGCACTCCTCGGTCCAGACCACTTTGTCTGGCTTCCCCTTCTTGCACAGCTCAGTGATGGGGGCGGCTATGGCGCTAAAGTGGGGCACGAACCTCCGATAGTACCCTGCCATCCCAATAAAGGCTTGGTCCTGCTTTTTGGTTTGAGGAGCGGGCCAGTCTCTGATCACCTCCACTTTGGCTGGTTCCGGCTTTAGGCAGCCGCTTCCCACCCGGTGGCCTAGGTAGGATACCTCAGCCATCCCCACCTTGCACTTCTCCGGTTTTACGGTCAGCCCAGCCTTCTGGAGTCGGTCCAGCACTTGTCTAACCTGGGATATGTGGTCCTCCCAGGTCTGGCTAAAGACACAGATGTCATCGATATACGCCACGGCAAAACTCTCCATCCCCCTCAGTAGCTGATCCACCAGGCGCTGGAAGGTGGCCGGCGCTCCCTTGAGGCCGAAGGGCAGGGTCAGGAACTCATAGAGCCCCAGAGGGGTGACAAAGGCCGATTTCAGCCTGGCATCTGCATCCAGCGGCACTTGCCAATAGCCCTTTGTAAGATCCATGGTGGTAAGGTACCGAGCACCTCCCAGCTTGTCTAGGAGCTCATCCGGCCTGGGCATGGGGTAGGCATCGGCTACAGTGATGGCATTGAGCTTCCGATAGTCCACACAGAACCGGATCGACCCGTCCTTTTTGGGGACCAGCACCACCGGCGAGGCCCAAGGGCTGGAAGACGGCTGGATCACCCCCAAAGCCAGCATGTCATTGACCTCTCTTTCCAGGTCCTGAGCAGTTTTCCCTGTGGCTCGGAAGGGGGAGCATTTTATAGGCGGGTGCGATCCTGTCTGCACCCGGTGGACAGTCAGATTAGTGCGTCCAGGCTGGTTGGAAAACAGCTGCTGGTACAGATGCAGCACCCCTCCGATCTCAGCTCGCTGGGCAGGGGTTAGCCGATCAGAGAGGGGAATTGCTTCCAGGGGGAAGCCAACTCTTGTCCCAGGGAATAGATCTACTAAAGGGTCATCTCCCTGCCCCTCCCACTGTCCACACACGGCCAACACCATATTCCCCCTGTCATAATATGGCTTCATCATATTCACATGGTACACCCGGTGGTGGTGTGCCCGGTTCGACAGCTCCACCACATAGTTTACCTCGTTTAGTTGCTTGACAACCTTGAAGGGCCCTTCCCAGGCGGCCTGGAGTTTGTTTTTCCTCACGGGGATGAGGACCATCACCTGATCCCCAGTGGCGAAGGCGCGGGCCCGTGCTGTGCGGTCATACCAGACCTTCTGCTTCCTCTGGGCCCTGGCCAGATTCTCCCTGGCCAGGCCCATGAGCTCGGCAAGTCGTTCCCGGAAGGTCAGGACATACTCCACCACCGACTCTCCGTCAGGAGTGGCCTTCCCCTCCCATTCGTCTCTCATCAGGTCCAGGGGCCCCCTTACCCGCCTTCCATATAGCAGTTCGAAAGGCGAAAACCCGGTAGACTCCTGGGGTACCTCCCTGTACGCAAACAGCAGGTGAGGTAAGTACTTGTCCCAGTCCTGCGGGTGCTGATTCATAAATGTTTTCAGCATCATTTTTAGCGTCCCATTGAACCTCTCCACCAGCCCGTTGGATTGGGGGTGATATGCTGAGGCCCAGTTGTGCCGGACCCCACATCTCTCCCACAAGCACCGGAGTAGGGCCGACATGAAGTTGGACCCTTGGTCCGTCAAGACTTCCTTGGGGAACCCCACTCGGCTGAAAATGGTCAGCAGCGCGTCCGCCACAGTGTCTGCTTCAATGGACGATAAGGGCACTGCCTCGGGGTAGCGGGTGGCGAAATCGACCACCACCAGGATGTATTTCTTCCCAGACCGGGTCGTCTTGCTGAGAGGTCCCACTATGTCCATGGCCACCTTCTGGAAAGGCTCCTCTATGATGGGCAAAGGTCTCAATGCTGCCTTCCCCTTGTCCCGGGCCTTCCCCACCCTCTGGCAGGGGTCACAGGATCGGCAGTACTGCCGGACGTTGGTGAAGACCCCGGGCCAGTAAAAGTTCTGTAGCAGCCTCTGCCTGGTGCGCCGGATCCCCTGGTGCCCTGCGAGAGGGATGTCATGGGCCAGGTACAGTAGCTTGTGGCGAAACTTCTGGGGAACCACCAGCTGCCTCCTGATCCCCCACGACTCCACTTCCCCTGGGGGAGCCCACTCTCGGTACAGGAACCCCTTCTCCCACAGGAACCTCTCCTTGCATCCTCTCCTCATGGTCTGTACCACACTGAGGTCAGCCAGGCCCCTTAGCTTCCGCAGGGAGGGGTCCTTCTGCAACTCGGCCTGGAACTCGGCGGCTGGGGAAGGGATGGGGACCTGCTCCCTCTCGTCGGCTGGGTCGGGAGCCCCAGCCACCCCGCGGCCTGTCCTTGGGTGTTCCCTCCCCACCCGGAAAGGGTTCGGTGCCTCCGGTGGGACATCCTTCCCAAGGTCAGGGCGTAGTGCCCCTCGCCGGCTCTGGCTACGGGTCACGACTAAGGCGGTCTGGGGGCTGCTTGGCCAGTCCTCTAGGTCCCCCCCCATCAACACCTCAGTGGGCAAATGGTGGTGCACTCCCACGTCCTTGGGGCCCTCCTTGGCCCCCCATTTCAGGTGTACCCTCGCTACGGGAACCTTGAATGGGGTCCCGCCCACCCCGGTCAGGGTCAGGAAGGTGTTGGGCACCACCCGATCTGGGGCCACCACCTCGGGCCGGGCCAGTGTCACCTCTGCGCCCGTGTCCCAGTATCCATAAACTTTCTTTCCATCCACCTCCAGGGGAACAAGGCACTCGCTCCGCAGGGACAGCCCCGCGCCAACCCTGTAAACGGAGAACTTTGAATCCGGAGCATCTGGCCCCCCAGAGAAGCTGGCCGGGGGCCCTTCTCTCTCTTGAGCAGTTGATAAGCTGCCAGCCCCTCTTGCGTGGGAAGCCTGCCCCTCGTCCGTCTGGGCCTCTACCAAGTTAACCCGGTGCGGGTTCGGTCTGCTCAGTCTGTCCTTGAGCTTGGGGCACTGGGCCCGAACGTGGCCTCTTCGGCCGCAGTAATAGCAGCTCAGGTCCCGTGGGTCCCCTCGAGCCGGTCGGTTGTCCCTGATGCTGGGCCTTCCCCGTGGGAGGGGGTTCCCCATATTCCCCCTTTGGGAGGTCCCAGGGTGACTCTCTCTCTGCATCGCGGCGGGCCTGTTCCTTTGGGGCTCCTCCCTGCCACCCCCTGACCGGCTCTTTACAAACTCATCAGCCAGCTGCCCGGCGTGTCGCGGGTTCTCTGGCTTTCTGTCCACCAACCACAGCCTCAGGTCAGATGGGCACCGCTCATACAGTTGCTCCAGTACCAGCAGTTTAATCAGGTCCTCCTTCGTCTGGGCCCCACCAGCCCACTTGCTGGCGTATCTTTCCATGCAGACGGCTAGTTGCAGATATGAGATCTCAGGGGTTTTATCTTGACTCCGGAACCTTTCCCGGTACATCTCAGGAGTCAGCCCAAACTCCCGTAGCAGGACCTTTTTGAATAGTTCGTAGTCCCCTTTCTCTGCCTCTCCCAGTTGGCGGTACAATGCCACGGATTTGGGGTCCAGTAAGGGGGTAAGGACCCGGAGTCTGTCCGCGGGATCCACCCGGTGCAGCTCGCAGGCCGTCTCAAAGGCCTCCAGGAAGTCATCCATGTCCTCCCCCTCCTTGTATGGGGCCATGATGCACTTATCAAAGCTCCGTGCAGTCCTGGGTCCCCCCTCACTCACCGCAGCCGGGGGTTCGCTGCCCTTCAATCTCGCCAGTTCCAGGTCATGCTGACGCTGTCTCTCATTCTCCTGTCTCTGTCTCTCATTCTCCTCCCGTTCCTGCTGACGCTGTCTCTCTTCACGCTGATGCTGTCTCTCTTTCTCCTCCCGTTCACGCTGATGCTGTCTCTCTTTCTCCTCCCGTTCACGCTGATGCTGTCTCTCTTTCTCCTCCCGTTCATGCTGACGCTGTCTCTCTTCATGCTGTCTCTGTTGTTCACGATCCTCCAGCTCCCTCAGTTTTAGCTCTTTCTCCCATTCCAGCCAATTCCGCTCCCCGGATGCCAAACGTCGCCGGGAGGATCCTCTGCTGGCCGGTGGGCTTTGCCGGGGGGGACCCCCTGCTGGCCGGGGGGGTCACGGCGCCTTCGGTATTTGCTGGGCTCCTCCCCACCCTTCCCCTAGGCATAGGAAGGAGGGGTCTCGGGAAGCCCTCAGCAGCCGGCTGACCACTCCCAGCTGGGACAGACACTGGTGCCTGCGCTGCATTTGCCAGGCTGCTTCCCTGAGACACAGGGATCAGTTCATTCGCGCGATCTTCCGCCTCCAGCTGGGCAATGAGCTGTTCTTTGGTGAGCCTCCCAATGCGCAGCCGCCTCTGCTTGCACAGCTCCACCAGGTTGCTCTTAAGCCGCTTGGCATACATCTTCCTGCTGGCCACTCACCGGCCTGTGTGCTCACAGCTCCCCACAGTTCCCAGGGGGCCCCCTAGTGTGCCAGCCCTTCTCGAGGTCACCACCTCTCTGCCAGGGTCGAGCTGCAGACTCCTCCGCCCCTGGGACCACTCGCTGCGATCCCCCCGGGGGACCCTGTTACTGCAAAAGTCCTTCTCGCTGGTCACACACTCCCAGGGGTAATAACCGTCTCTCTCTCACTCTTCAGCACGCCTGGTCCCCATCAATCCCCCTTCGTTTTACTGCTCCCCAGTCACTTACTGCAGGAAGCGCCGTCCACGGGGTGCAGTAGATCCCACCGCTGCCACCAGTTGTTGCGGATTGTGGGGGAGTTAGGGCCCTGCACCCCTCTTCCCGAGATTCACTGCGACTCTCAGCCAGCCAGTAAAGCAGAAGGTTTATTTAAGGACAGGAACACAGTCTCAAGCAGAGCGTGTAGGTACGACCAGACCCCCCCTCAATTAGGTCCCTCGGGGAGGTTCAGGGAGCTTAGACCCCAGCCTGGGGTTCCCTGCGTTGCACCACCCAGCCCCAACCGAAACTAAACTCCCCTCCTCCTGCTGCTCCTCTCCTTTGTTCAGTCTCCCGGGCAGAAGGTGTTAATTCTCCCCACCCCCGTTCCTGGCTCAGGTTACAGCTCAGGTAGCTTCCTTCAAGGGAAGTCCCACATCCCCACTGCAACCCCCCTGCAACATTCCCAGGTCAAATCTGCCCTGCTCCCTGCTCCGTCACAAGGGGCACCGGCGGAGCGGGGGGGCTGCGGGTCGGGAGTGAGGGGCACCGGCGGAGGAGGGGGCTGTGGGGGTCGGGAGTGAGGGGCACCGGCCGGGCTGGGGGCTGTGGGTCGGGAGTGAGGGGCGCCGGCGGAGCGGGGGGGGCTGCGGGTCGGGAGTGAGGGGCGCTGGCCGGGCTGGGGGAGCTGGGGGTCGGGAGTGAGGGGCACCGGCAGAGGAGGGGGCTGCGGGTCGGGAGTGAGGGGCGCTGGCGGAGCAGGGGGGCGGCAGGTCGGGAGTGAGGGGCACCGGCGGAGGAGGGGGCTGCGGGTCGGGAGTGAGGGGCACCGGCCGGGCTGGGGGTTGTGGGTCGGGAGTGAGGGGCACCGGCCGGGCTGGGGGCTGCGGGTCGGGAGTGAGGGGCGCCGGCGGAGCGGGGGGGCTGCGGGTCGGGAGTGAGGGGCACCGGCAGAGCGAGGTGGGCTGCGGGTCGGGAGAGAGGGGCACCAGCAGAGCAGGGGGGGCTGCGGGTCGGGAGTGAGGGGCACTGGCGGAGGAGGGGGCTGCGGGTCGGGAGTGAGGGGCGCCGGCGGAGCAGGGGGGGCTGCGGGTCGGGAGTGAGGGGCGCTGGCCGGGCTGGGGGAGCTGGGGGTCGGGAGTGAGGGGCACCGGCAGAGGAGGGGGCTGCGGGTCGGGACTGAGGGGCGCCGGCGGAGGAGGGGGCTGCGGGTCGGGACTGAGGGGCGCCGGCGGAGCGGGGGGGCTGCGGGTCGGGAGTGGGGGGCGCCGGCGGAGCGGGGGGGCTGCGGGTCGGGAGTGAGGGGCGCCGGCGGAGCGGGGGGGGGGCTGCGGGTCGGGAGTGAGGGGCACCGGTGGAGCGGGGGGCTGTGGGTCGGGAGTGAGGGGCGCCGGCGGAGCGGGGGGGGGACTGCGGGTCGGGAGTGAGGGGCGCCGGCGGAGCGGGGGGGGACTGCGGGTCGGGAGTGAGGGGCACCGGCAGAGCGGGGGGCTGCGGGTCGGGAGTGAGGGGCACCGGCGGAGGAGGAGGGGGCTGTGGGTCGGGAGTGAGGGGCGCCGGCAGAGCGGGGGGCTGCGGGTCGGGAGTGAGGGGCGTCGGCGGAGCGGGGGGCTGCGGGTCGGGAGTGAGGGGCACCGGTGGAGCGGGGGGGCTGCGGGTCGGGAGCGAGGGGCGCCGGCGGAGGAGGGGGGCTGCGGGTCGGGAGTGAGGGGCGCCGGCGGAGGAGGAGGGGGCTGCGGGTCGGGAGCGAGGGGCGCCGGCGGAGGAGGGGGGGCTGCGGGTCGGGAGCGAGGGGCGCCGGCGGAGTGGGGGGGCAGGGGCTGTGGGGCGATTGTTCCTGCCCCGTCTCTCTGACTGGCGGGTCCCTGTCTCTGCAGCTCAGGCGCTGGGGGGGGGGGGGGGGATCCGGGTACCAGCTCGTTTGGGGGGGGGGGCGGTGACGCTGGAGCCGCTGCCGCTAGTTCCCCCCCCCCCCCAGCCAGGCTGCTTCGCAGGAGAAGAGACGAGCGGAGCCAACCCCCGCAAGATGAGCTCCGAGAAAACAGGTGAGGGGGCTGGGGGGCAGGAATGGATTTGGGGGCAGTGGGGATGGGGGCAGGGGGTGTGTGGGGGGAGAGGGGAGGGGGCAGGGGGTGTGGGGAGCGGGAATGGAGTGTGGGGGGAGAGGGGAGGGGGCAGGGGGTGTGGGGAGCGGGAATGGAGTGTGGGGGGAGAGGGGAGGGGGCAGGGGGTGTGGGGAGCGGGAATGGCGTATAGGGGGAGAGAGCAGATGTGGGGGCAACAGGAATGCGTTGTGGGGGAGAGAGAAGGGCAGGAATGGATTTGGGGGGAGAGAGGGGAGGGGGCAGGGCGTGTGGGGAGCGGGAATGGAGTGTGGGGAGAGAGAGGGGAGGGGGCAGATGTGGGGGCAACAGGAATGTGTTGTGGGGGAAGAGGGAAGGGGGCAGGAATGGATTTGGGGGGAGAGAGGGGAGGGGGCAGGGAGTGTGGGGAGCAGGAATGGGGTGTGGGGGGAGTGGGGAGGGGGGCAGGTTTGGGAGGAGCAGGAATGGTGTGGGGGAGCAAGGAGGGGGCAGGTGTGGGGGCAGGAGGAATGGGTTGTGGGGGGGAGAGGGAAGGGGGCAGGAATGGATTTGGGGGGAGTAGGGATGGGGTTATGGGGAGCGGGTGAGGGACAGCAGGAATGGAGGGCAGGGGTAGTGGGGATGGGGAATGGGGAGCAGGTGGGGGCACGGGAGTGTGTGGGGGATGGTGATTGAGGAATGGGTGGGCAGGCGTGTGTAGGGGAGGGGATGGAGGGTGTGGGGGCAGGGGATGATGGGAGAACAGGTGGGGGGAGCAGTGGTGGGGCGCTGGAGCAGGGGATGATGGGAAAACAGGTGGGGAGAGCAGTGATGGGGTGGGGGGCGCAGGGGATGATGGGAGAACATGTGGGGGGAGCAGTGATGGGGTGGGGGGCGCAGGGGATGATGGGAGAACATGTGGGGGGAGCAGTGATGGGGTGGGGGGCGCAGGGGATGATGGGAGAACAGGTGGGGGGAGCAGGGATGGAGTGGGGGGCGCAGGGGATGATGGGAGAACAGGTGGGGGGAGCAGTGATGGGGCGCGGGAGCAGGGGATGATGGGAGAACAGGTGGGGGGAGCAGTGATGGGGTGGGGGGCGCAGGGGATGATGGGAGAACAGGTGGGGAGAGCAGTGATGGGGTGGGGGGCGCAGGGGATGATGGGAGAACAGGTGGGGGGAGCAGGGATGGGGGCAGGCGGAGCAGGGGATGATGGGAGAACAGGTGGGGGGAGCAGTGATGGGGTGGGGGGTGCAGGGGATGATGGGAGAACAGGTGGGGGGAGCAGGGATGGGGGCAGGCGGAGCAGGGGATGATGGGAGAACAGGTGGGGGGATCAGTGATGGGGCGCTGGAGCAGGGGATGATGGGAGAACAGGTGGGGGGTAATTCCCATCCTGGCACAAGCTGACCCCTTGTTCCCATGCTGGGGTTCGATCCCCTGCCGGCCTGAGGACCCCGGGGGGGTGTTTGGTTCCCCCGGTCGGTGCCTCCAGCCGGGGACACGTCCCCCCCTCGCCGGCCGTGCTCAGCTCATGGACCAAGCTGGGGGTCTCGCTCGGAGGCCGGTTTTCTAACCCTTTCATCGTCCTGGGGGCTCCTCCCCGATTGACCCACGTCCTCCTCGAATCGCGGGCACCGGAACGGGAGCCAGGACCCAGCCGCGGGAAAACCCCCTCCCGGCTCCTACCCGAGATCCCCCCGGCCACGGCCCAGGCCGGCGTTCGCCCTTCGCCCCTGCGCCGCCCCGGCAGCTCCCGTCGGCTGATTCTCCACCATCGCCCACAGCCTGGGTCGGCGTCCCTGCGTCCCCCAGCCTGGCCCTACGGCCGCCACGCTCCGCTCCTCGATGGAGACGTTCACATGGAGCCGGATTGACACGCAGATTGTTGGCTCTGGCCCAGATCCCCTGCGCCCCACCGGCCCCTCGGGATCCGGGCCCTGCTTCTTCGCTGGTCCCGCTCTCCGGGGTTTGTGTCGTCGGCGCCTTTTATCCGTCACAGTTTGATGTTTTCTCCCAAGTCATTGAGAAAAATATGAATTTGCGGAGGGCCAAGAACGGATCCTTGCGGGACCTGCTGGACACCCCCCGGCTCGGCGGGGAGGCCCTGTTTGCGGGTATCTAGCTAGCCAACGATGACGCTTGGACAAGGCAAAGTTATGGGGGGGGTGGGAATGCAAAATGGTCTTGAGCCCCGCAATGGGCTCTGAGTCTGCCGGGTCCAGCGTGAAGCGCCGCGTCCGGATGCACAGTGGGCTGTCCTGGATGCCGCAGGCACGGGCGGCCTTGGCCCAGCGAACCGCGCCCCACCTGACCGTGTGCCGCTGGCGCCAGAGCCCAAAGCCAGGTCCTTGGTGTGGGAGTTCCCGGGAGTGGCTGGGGCTCCCTCCCAGCTGTCCACCCCGGTGAGCTGCTGCTGGGGGTGTGCAGCACGGTCCCAGTAGGAGTCCTGCTACACTCGGTGGCGGGCGCGTCTCCTATCCCGGAGCAGTGGCTTATTTCTCGCACCAGTCACGGGTGGCAGCCCAATGACTCTTCAGGCCCTCCTCAGGCTTTGCAAGTCACGGCCCCTTGAGGCCCACGAGCCGGCTGGTCCCTGGTGGATGCATTAGACGTGGTGCCAGCCTTGGGAGAGTCTGGTTTGCTGGACTCTCCAGGCGCTTTGTGGTGGCCCACAGCCACCTGGAAACATCGACCTTGGAGCAGCAGCTCGGTTGCCACGATGACAACCCACCTTCGAGGAAGAACCTGTGCTATCTTGTCAGCCGACCAGTGTGCCGGCTGGTGTCACCGGCTGCTGTCAGGTCACACAAAGAGAGCCCGGTTTTCGTCTTCTCTGGAAATCCATTCTCAGTGCACATAGCGAGGGCCAGCACTGGTCAGCGGTGCTTCGCTTTGGGTGGAAATCAGCCGGAGCGCCACGCCAACACTGTTCGGCCCTGGGCGGGAGGCTCTGTGGGTGTCTGTGACACTGCTGACAATGGTGGTCTCTTCACCTTGGCTTTCCGCCACCTCGTGGGTGTCACGCACGCCGAGTGACATGAAGATGCCAAGCAGTGCTGGCTGGTGTCTTCCCAAGATGCTGTAGTACCTCTGGGGATACCGTGTCAAAGCCACAGCTGTGCCCTGTCTTCATTGAATTCAGCCAGGGCCTTTCTTTCTTCCCCCGAGAATGGCTGGCCCCGGTGCCATCCGGGTTGACTCTGAACAATGTCGTGCGGTACCGCGGCGGACGCCTCACAGAAGGCCGAGTGTCGTACATCAGCACTAGCAGTAGGCTGGGCAGAAGGCGAGTTTTGCTTTTTGATAATATCCACGTTGGTTTTTAATTTTTAAAATATTTTCATCAATTGAAATATTGACAGTTGCGCAAAATGATGGGTGTGACGCATTGTGTAATGTTTATCGATGTACATGTTCGTAGTTGCTGGTAATGATCAGGGCGGTCAGACAGGAATTATTTAACGTTACGATTCAAAAAGTTCAAGCTTTGTTACAAGGAGGAGGGAGGTAAATTGTTCTCCTTAACCTCTGAGGGCAGGCCACGGTCTCTGATTCTATGATTTATAACCATTCAAACCGAAATCGCCAACAGCATGCCCGAATAGCCAATGTCAGTGTTCTTAAAGCAAACTCCATTCAGTTCTCAAGCTGCGCTTTTTCCTTTCTTTAGCTGTCTGCACATTTTGTTTATGATCAGTAGAAATCTCTTTGAATCGGTTTGTGCGTGTGGTGAAATCACCATTTACCAGTAGAAATAGGATCCTTCCAAGACGAGCTATTACTTTTATCAACCAGATTTATAACCTCATCACAAAAAGATATCAAGTTAGTTTGAGAAGATCTATTTCCCATAAACCCCTGCGCATTGGCATTACATATATTACGCTAGTTTAATGCTTTATTAATGGAGTCCCCATAGCCTACGTTTCATTCTCTTGCCTGGGATCAGTGTCAGGTGACGGGTCTTTAATTACTCAGGTCACCCCATTGACCCTTTTTAAATATTGGCACAACATTAGCATTCTTCGAATCTTCTGGAACTTCCCGATTGGCCCAAGACATGTTGGATATCAACATTAACGATCCAGCGATCTCCTCAGCCAGCTCTAGACCTACTGATTTAAAAATGTCTGACTTTAGTAGCTGCTGTTTAACATCGTCCTGAATACTAGTGGAATAGAAAGTGATTCTTCACCATGATCATCTGAGACTACTACATCATCTGGCTTTTATTTGCCAAATAGAGAACAGAAATATTTATTGAACCCGTCTGCCTCATCTGCACTATTATCGATAATTCGACCATTTCCATCTAGTAATGGACAAATAGCATTGTCAGGATTCTTTGTATTGCTAATATATTTCAAATACTCCTTATTGTCCTTAACTCTGCTGCCAAAGAGTTTGCTGTGTGTCCTTTTGCTTCCCTTATCAATTTTCTACAATTCCTAGTTTCTGATTCATATTCATTACAATCAGCTTCCCCTCGTTTCAATTTGTTATGTTTTATTTTATATAGCTGCCTATACTTCCCCTCTAAGCCAGGTTGTATTTTTTAACCAGTTCGGCCTCCTTTCCCAATTGTGGGTTTGGGCCTCTAGCAAACAATTCCTAATGAACATTAACGTTTTTCTGATGAAATTCTTCCTGCCCGCTGATTTGGCTCTTCCTGGCTTTCAGCGTTGTGAAACGCTGCCCCACAAGCATTCAAAGCGCTGTGTAGACATTCGGGCTGCGGCTTGGAAACCTTGGGGGCTTGGCAGGGGGGTCTCCCAGCCCCAAACACCTACACGGCCGTTTGCAGCGTTGTAGCACAAGCCAGACCCAGACTCTGAGCCTTGCTGATTTTTGTCGTGTAGATGTAACCCCTAACTCCGCTCCCCCTCCGCGTCGGCCCAGTCCAGCCGTCCGCCATAGTCCCGGCCCAGCGATTTGTACCCCCACCCATGACACCCCTGAGCCAGGCTGGGGGGAGGGGCCGTGGGGGAGCCCAGGGCTGTGGGGTAGGATTGAGGGGCACCAGCAGAGCTTTGTGTGTGTGTATGTGTGGGGGTGGGTGTCATCCATCCATCCATCTCCCCCACACACACATCCTGGAACTCGCCATCTCTCGCTGTTTGCTCCCCCGCCCCCCGGGCTCTGTGTCTCCTCTGTCTCCCTCTATAAATAGACCGAGTGAATGAGGAAGGTGACCTAAAAAACGAGAGCGGCGCCGGATCGGTGCTCACGAGAGAGAACCCCCGGGAACCGGCGCCCCCCATTCTAGGGTGGGTGCCCCCGGAGCTCCCCAGGACGAGGGGGCACTCTGTGTGTGTATAGGGGGGTGCTGTGCATAGGGGGCGCTGTCTGTGTGTGTATAGGGGGGGCTGTGCACAGGGGGCGCTGTCTGTGTGTGTATAGGGGGGCTGTGCATAGGGGGCGCTGTCTGTGTGTGTATAGGGGGGGCTGTGCATAGGGGGCGCTGTCTGTGTGTATAGAGGGGGGCTGTGCATAGGGGGCGCTGTCTGTGTGTGTATAGGTGGGGGGCTGTGCATAGGGGGCGCTGTCTGTGTGTGTATAGGGGGTGCTGTGCACAGGGGGCGCTGTCTGTGTGTGTATAGGGGGGCTGTGCACAGGGGGCGCTGTCTGTGTGTGTATAGGGGGCTGTGCATAGGGGGCGCTGTCTGTGTGTGTATAGGGGGGGCTGTGCACAGGGGGCGCTGTCTGTGTGTGTATAGGGGGGGGCTGTGCATAGGGGGCGCTGTCTGTGTGTGTATAGGGGGGGCTGTGCATAGGGGGCGCTGTCTGTGTGTGTATAGGGGGGCTGTGCACAGGGGGCGCTGTCTGTGTGTGTATAGGGGGCTGTGCACAGGGGGCGCTGTCTGTGTGTGTATAGGGGGGGCTGTGCACAGGGGGCGCTGTCTGTGTGTGTATAGGGGGGGCTGTGCATAGGGGGCGCTGTCTGTGTGTGTATAGGGGGGGGCTGTGCACAGGGGGCGCTGTCTGTGTGTGTATAGGGGGGCTGTGCACAGGGGGCGCTGTCTGTGTGTGTATAGGGGGGGCTGTGCATAGGGGGCGCTGTCTGTGTGTGTATAGGGGGGGGCTGTGCACAGGGGGCGCTGTCTGTGTGTGTATAGAGGGGGCTGTGCATAGGGGGCGCTGTCTGTGTGTGTATAGAGGGGGCTGTGCACAGGGGGCGCTGTTTGTGTGTGTATAGGGGGGCTGTGCAGAGGGGGCGCTGTCTGTGTGTGTATAGGGGGCTGTGCACAGGGGGCGCTGTCTGTGTGTGTATAGGGGGGCTGTGCAGAGGGGGCGCTGTCTGTGTGTGTATAGGGGGCTGTGCACAGGGGGCGCTGTCTGTGTGTGTATAGAGGGTGCTGTGCACAGGGGGCGCTGTCTGTGTGTGTATAGGGGGGGCTGTGCATAGGGGGCGCTGTCTGTGTGTGTATAGGGGGGTGCTGTGCACAGGGGGCGCTGTCTGTGTGTGTATAGGGGGGCTGTGCACAGGGGGCGCTGTCTGTGTGTGTATAGAGGGGGGCTGTGCACAGGGGGCGCTGTCTGTGTGTGTATAGGGGGGCTGTGCATAGGGGGCGGTGTCTGTGTGTGTATAGGGGGTGCTGTGCATAGGGGGCGCTGTCTGTGTGTGTATAGGGGGGCTGTGCAGAGGGGGCGCTGTCTGTGTGTGTATAGGGGGGGCTGTGCACAGGGGGCGCTGTCTGTGTGTGTATAGGGGGTGCTGTGCATAGGGGGCGCTGTCTGTGTGTGTATAGGGGGGGGCTGTGCATAGGGGGCGGTGTCTGTGTGTGTATAGGGGGGGGCTGTGCATAGGGGGCGCTGTCTGTGTGTGTATAGAGGGGGGGCTGTGCACAGGGGGCGCTGTCTGTGTGTGTATAGGGGGGGCTGTGCATAGGGGGCGCTGTCTGTGTGTGTATAGGGGGGTGCTGTGCATAGGGGGCGGTGTCTGTGTGTGTATAGGGGGGGCTGTGCATAGGGGGCGCTGTCTGTGTGTGTATAGGGGGGGCTGTGCATAGGGGGCGCTGTCTGTGTGTGTATAGGGGGGGCTGTGCATAGGGGGCGCTGTCTGTGTGTGTATAGGGGGGTGCTGTGCATAGGGGGCGGTGTCTGTGTGTGTATAGGGGGGGCTGTGCATAGGGGGCGGTGTCTGTGTGTGTATAGGGGGGGGCTGTGCATAGGGGGCGCTGTCTGTGTGTGTATAGAGGGGGGGCTGTGCACAGGGGGCGCTGTCTGTGTGTGTATAGGGGGGGCTGTGCAGAGGGGGCGCTGTCTGTGTGTGTATAGGGGGGGCTGTGCATAGGGGGCGCTGTCTGTGTGTGTATAGGGGGGTGCTGTGCAGAGGGGGCGCTGTCTGTGTGTGTATAGGGGGGCTGTGCATAGGGGGCGCTGTCTGTGTGTGTATAGGGGGGCTGTGCATAGGGGGCGCTGTCTGTGTGTGTATAGGGGGGCTGTGCATAGGGGGCGCTGTCTGTGTGTGTATAGGGGGGCTGTGCATAGGGGGCGCTGTCTGTGTGTGTATAGGGGGGGCTGTGCACAGGGGGCGCTGTCTGTGTGTGTATAGGGGGTGCTGTGCATAGGGGGCGCTGTCTGTGTGTGTATAGGGGGGCTGTGCAGAGGGGGCGCTGTCTGTGTGTGTATAGGGGGGCTGTGCACAGGGGGCGCTGTGTGTGTATAGGGGGGCTGTGCATAGGGGGCGCTGTCTGTGTGTGTATAGGGGGGCTGTGCACAGGGGGCGCTGTCTGTGTGTGTATAGGGGGGCTGTGCATAGGGGGCGCTGTCTGTGTGTGTATAGGGGGGCTGTGCAGAGGGGGCGCTGTCTGTGTGTGTATAGGGGGGGCTGTGCACAGGGGGCGCTGTCTGTGTGTGTATAGGGGGTGCTGTGCATAGGGGGCGCTGTCTGTGTGTGTATAGGGGGGCTGTGCAGAGGGGGCGCTGTCTGTGTGTGTATAGGGGGTGCTGTGCACAGGGGGCGCTGTCTGTGTGTGTATAGGGGGGGGCTGTGCATAGGGGGCGCTGTCTGTGTGTGTATAGGGGGTGCTGTGCACAGGGGGCGCTGTCTGTGTGTGTATAGAGGGGGCTGTGCACAGGGGGCGCTGTCTGTGTGTGTATAGGGGGTGCTGTGCAGAGGGGGCGCTGTCTGTGTGTGTATAGGGGGTGCTGTGCACAGGGGGCGCTGTCTGTGTGTGTATAGGGGGGCTGTGCAGAGGGGGCGCTGTCTGTGTGTGTATAGGGGGGCTGTGCACAGGGGGCGCTGTCTGTGTGTGTATAGGGGGTGCTGTGCAGAGGGGGCGCTGTCTGTGTGTGTATAGGGGGTGCTGTGCACAGGGGGCGCTGTCTGTGTGTGTATAGGGGGGCTGTGCAGAGGGGGCGCTGTCTGTGTGTGTATAGGGGGTGCTGTGCATAGGGGGCGCTGTCTGTGTGTGTATAGGGGGTGCTGTGCATAGGGGGCGCTGTCTGTGTGTGTATAGGGGGGCTGTGCATAGGGGGCGCTGTCTGTGTGTGTATAGGGGGGCTGTGCATAGGGGGGCCGTGCATATAGGGGGCACTGTCTATGTACGTATATAGGGGGCGCTGTGTATATAAGGGGGTCTCTAACCTTACCCCCTTTCTTTCCCAGGCTTACCGGACTCTGGCCCCCACACCTCCCCCCCTCCCTACAACGCCCCACTGCAGCCGCCCCCTCCCCCACCCGACGCCCCCAACAATGCCCCCCTCATCCCCGGCTACAGTGACCCCCCGCACCTGCCCCCCCACTCTGGCACCGCCACCCTGCCCCGCCTCGGGGGGGCGGCCACCCTGCCCCGGCCGCCCCCCACCTCGGCCACCCTGCCCCGGCCCCCCCACCACCACTCAGCCACCCTGCCGCGCCTGCCCCCCGACCCCTATATGCAGGAGACCCAGTTCAACGCCCCCCCCCAGGGGTACATGGTCCAGACGCACCCGCCCATGGGGACCCTGCCCATCGGGGGGTACATGCACCCCGGCTACCCTGTGCAGCTGCAGCCCTGCACAGCCTACGTCCCCGTGTACCCTGTAGGCACGGTGAGTGGGGTAGTCCCGGGGGGCGGGGCTTCCCCTGCTGCTGGGGGGCGGGGCTTCCCTGGAGTGGGGCTTCCCTCTGCTGGTGGGGGCGGGGCTTCTCTGGAGTGGGGCTTCTCCTGCTGGTGGGGGCGGGGCTTCCCTGGAGTGGGGCTTCCCCTGCTGGTGGGAGGCGGGGCTTCCCTGGAGTGGGGCTTCCCTCTGCTGCCTGGGGGCGGGGCCTCCCTGGGATGGGGCTTCCCCTGCTGCTGCTGGTGGGGGCGGGGCTTCACTCAAGTGGGCGTGGCTTCCCACCTGGCTGTGGATTCCTGTTTAACTCTCGCTCTCTTCACCACCCCCCCGCAGCCGTACCCCCCTGGCAACCCTCCCCCTGGGGTCCCCCCGCCACAGATGCCACCAGGAATCGCCATCCTGGAGCCGCGCCGGCCGCCCCACGACTACCTGCCCATCGCAGTGCTCACCACCATCTGCTGCTTCTGGCCCACGGGCATCATCGCCATCATCAAAGCTGTGCAGGTCAGCGGGAGCGGGGCGGGGAGCAGTGGGGGACTGGGAATGGGGAGCGATGCGGACGGGGGCATGTGGGAGGTCGGTGGCGAGGGGGCAGCAGAGGGGAGCTGGAATATGTGGGGGGGCAGGGAAGATGGGGGGCGTGGGAGTGACGGGGGGCAGGGGTCGATGGGGGAGGCGACGGGGAGCACAACACGTCCCCCCCAACGCCGTGTCCCCCCCAGGTACGGACGGCCGTGGCGCGGGGGGACATCGTGTCAGCCGAGATCGCGTCACGCGAGGCCCGGAACTTCTCCTTCATCAGCCTGGCCGTGGGCATCGCCGCCATGGTCCTGTGCACCATCCTCACCGTTGTCATCATCATCGCCGCGCAGCACCACGACAACGACTGGGACCCCTAGCCATGGGCCCGCCCCCTGGCGGCCCCACCCACCGATTGCCCTGCCTGCCAACCGGGCCCCGCCCAGCGACCAGGCCCCGCCCACTGCCTGCCCTGCCTGCCAACCGGGCCCCGCCCAGCGACCAGACCCCACCCACCGCCTGCCCTGCCTGCCAACCGGGCCCCGCCCAGCACCACGACAAGGCCTGGGACCCCTAGCCTCGGCCCTGCCCACCGACTGTCCCGCCCACCACCTGTCCTGCCTGCCAGCCGGGCCCCACCTAGCGACCAGGCCATGTCCACTGCTGGCCCCACCCCTCAACCAGTCTGATAATCCCCTGCAGATGCCATTACCCACAATCCCCTGCAGCCATTGCCAACATTACCCACAATCCCTTGCAGACCTCGCCCACCAGACCCACAGTCCCTGCAGGTATTGTCCCTCAGGATACCCATGAGGCTTTGCAAGCCCTGCTCTAGCCAGCGACACCCACAATCCCCTGCAGCCACCACCCTGCTGGATACCCAGGAGCCTTTGCAGCCCCACCCTCTCCTGGCTCCGCCCCTGTCCCTCAGTCACCCCTGTATCCATGACAACACCTCCCTTGCCCAGCAGGACCTTTCCCATGATCCTTTGTAACTATTGCCCCCCATCCCTCCCCACTGGCATCTTTGGCTCCACCCCTCAGCAGCCCCACAGCCCCCCTCCTCCCCAACTGAGCAATTCCCATAGTCCTTTGCAACTGTCATTTTCCCGTCAGCACCTCTGGCTCTGGCCCCTAGGAACAAGCTCCGCCCTCTGGCCTCACACCCTCCAATGGAATACTACCCACAATGCTTTGCAGGCACCGTATTCTGCCCCCAACCCTGGGTCTGACTCCACTCCCACATGATTAGGCCACGCCCCATTGGCTCAGGCCACACCCCCTGGCTTGCCCTAAATATATTCCTGAGCTTCCCCATCAGACCACGCCCCTTCATATCAGGCTCCGCCCCCTCACCCCCCCCCCAATAGCTTCATGCCTTGATTGCTCCCCCAAAGCCCCAATTGGCTTCTCCCCAATTGGTTCCGCCTTCTTCAGCACAGACTCCGCCCCCTTTCTTCCCAACAGCCCCTTCCCCTTTTAGCCCCTCCCCCATAAACATTTTGCTCCAGATTGGAGGGGGAGCGCAAACCCCAATATATCACAGAGCCCCCAGCTGTACATAGCAATGAAATAACCCCCTTGCCAAGGTGTGACCCCAGCATGAGCCCCCCAAATCTGTGACACTGGCCCTTTAAGACACAGCCCCCCCCCACAATGAGACCCCTCTTTTCCCACACACCCCCAAGTGAGTGATGCCGCCCTTCTGGGACGCCACCTCTGCCCCCCTATGGGGGGATTCCTGGTTCAGGGGGATGGTGGGGGGCAGGGAGGGGAGAAGTTTGAGGGTCCAATGCTGCATTTCTGGGGTTCAGGGTGTTTGAAGTCTGGGGGCATAATCACTGGGATGGGGGAGACACTGTTCTTTATTGGGGTCCCCCCAAGTCACCCCCACCCAGCACGCTGCCCCAAAGCCTAGACATCTGGGCATCCCTTGCAGAGACCCCAGAACGGGACAGGTGTGCTGGGCTAGTGGGGGGGCTGCGGGTCGGGAGTGAGGGGTGCCGGCAGAGCTGGGGGGGGTGCAGTTTTGTATGGTCCATCGTAGCCCCCCTACATGGCCCTGGTCCCTGTGCGATCCGGCCCCCGATTCCTCTCCCGTCGGCCTGTTTGCAAGTCATCTGGGTTAATAAATCTCTATTGATAACGACTCCAGCCTCGTCCCTGGCCCTGACCGGCTGCACGGGAATCGGGGGGGGGGGCAGGGCGTGGGGCGGGAAATGAGGCGGGGCCTGTCCCCTCTAGGGGGCGTCGGCTCCCACCCGGACCAAGGGCAGGGATTGGCTGGCTCAGGGGGGCGGGGAATGGGGCAGGGGCCTGTCCCCTCTAGGGGGCGCCGGCTCCCACCCGGCCCCAGAGCAGGGACTGGCTGGCTCAGGAGGGCAGGGAATGGGGCTGGGAATGGGGTAGGGATGGGCTGGCACAGGGGGGTGGGGAATGGGGCAGGGGCCTGTCCCCTCTAGGGGGCGCCGGCTGCCCCCCGGCCTGGTGGAAGGGGGCTGGCTGGGGGAGCGGGGCAGTGGGTGGGGGGTGTTACACAGGTGACAGAAGGAAATATCGAAGCCCATAGTGCTGCCCCCCTGTTCCCCACCCCGTCGCCCCCCTCCGGCCCCGATATCCCTCCCCCAGCCCCATTGACCCACCTCGCTGCTCCCCCGGTCCCTGAGCAGCTCCGTCTGCCCCCATGTCCCCCCACCCCCGCTTTCCCTCCCTGGCTCCCGGATACCGCCCCCAGCCCCCCATCCTGAGTCCCCCTCCCCCTCGCTCAGTTCCCTTCTCTGTGTCCCTGTAGGGCCCCCCGTCCACCCCCAGCATCCTGGAGCTTTGATGTATCCATGGTGACGGTTGCCTGGCTGCGGCAGGATGGAGGGACCATGTGATGGCTCCCGGCATGTAGGGCCAGGGACGGGGAGGCAGCTGGGGGGTGGGGACTTGTCACAGACAAGCAGAGCTGGGGGGGGCAGGGCTGGGCTGGCAGGGGCTGCGGGTCGGGAGTGAGGGGCACCGGCAGAGCTGGGGGGGGCAGGGCTGGGCTGGCAGGGGCTGCGGGTCGGGAGTGAGGGGCACCGGCAGAGCTGGGGGGGGCAGGGCTGGGCTGGCAGGGGCTGCGGGTCGGGAGTGAGGGGCACCGGCAGAGCTGGAGGGGCAGGGCTGGGCTGGCAGGGGCTGCGGGTCGGGAGTGAGGGGCACCGGCAGAGCTGGGGGGGCAGGGCTGGGCTGGCAGGCGCTGCGGGTCGGGAGTGAGGGGCACCGGCAGAGCTGGGGGGGCCAGGGCTGGGCTAGCAGGGGCTGCGGGTCGGGAGTGAGGGGCACCGGCAGAGCTGGGGGGGCAGGGCTGGGCTGGCAGGGGCTGCGGGTCGGGAGTGAGGGGCACCGGCAGAGCTGGGCGGGGGCAGGGCAGGGCTGACCGGGGCTGCGGGTCAGGAGTGAGGGGCACCGGCAGAGCTGGGGGGGGGCAGGGCTGGGCTAGCAGGGGCTGCGGGTCAGGAGTGAGGGGCATCGGCAGGGCTGGGGGGGCAGGGCTGACCGGGGCTGCGGGTCGGGAGTGAGGGGCACCGGCAGGGCTGGGCTGACCGGGGCTGCGGGTCGGGAGTGAGGGGCACCGGCA
Source organism: Malaclemys terrapin pileata (assembly GCF_027887155.1). Classification (NCBI taxonomy): domain Eukaryota; kingdom Metazoa; phylum Chordata; order Testudines; family Emydidae; genus Malaclemys; species Malaclemys terrapin. The sequence goes on along the minus strand of NW_026530219.1, from coordinate 122,508 downwards.
GGGCTGGGCTGGCAGGGGCTGCGGGTCGGGAGTGAGGGGCACCGGCAGGGCTGGGCTGGCAGGGGCTGCGGGTCGGGAGTGAGGGGCACCGGCAGGGCTGGGCTGGCAGGGGCTGCGGGTCGGGAGTGAGGGGCACCGGCAGGGCTGGGCTGGCAGGGGCTGCGGGTCGGGAGTGAGGGGCACCGGCAGGGCTGGGCTGGCAGGGGCTGCGGGTCGGGAGTGAGGGGCGCTCTCCCAGGCGTGGGTGAAGGGCTCCGAGGTGGATTTGGGGCTGCTGCACCTCCCGCCGCCTGGCCCATGTGGGGCCCCCCATGCCCTGGGACAGGCCCCATTAACCGGCGCAGCGGCTGGGGGCTGCAGGAGGAGCCCTGCTGCCTGCCAGCATCCCTCCGTGACCTCTGCCCTCTGACCCGGCCACGGTAACGGTGCCTGTGACCTTCCCACGGAGCTGAAGTTGGAGTGTCAGCCAGTGTCCATGACCTCTGACCTGACAGCCTGATTGGCTCCCTCCTCAGCACCTGCCCTTGGACCCAGGCCACCCAGAGCACAACCAATGGACCTGGCCACTTCCTGTGACCTTTGACCCTACACGTGCCACTTTTCTTTGGTTCCGTCCACACTTGCCCTTTGACCCAACCCCACCAGGGATTGGCCAACTAGCCCGGACTGATGACCTTTGACCCAAAATGGCACCTGAGGCCTCAGGCCTTCGACCTGGGTGCGAGCAAGCAGGAAAAGGCCTCAACTCCCAGTGACCTCTGACCCCAGGGTGCTGCCCCCTGACCCCGGCACATCCCGCTGTCCAACCAGCAGCCAATCGGAACGGCCGGACCACAACCTTTGACCTGCTCCCAACTTTGTGATTTTCTTGTTTCAACAACAAGATTTCTTTGTATTTTAAGAAATTAATTTTATTATCGAAACTGACAATTATTGTGGCCCCGGGCCCCATTCCCCCCCCAAGCCAGCCAGTCCCCGCCCTGGGGCCGGATGGGAGCCGGCGCCCCCTAGAGGGGAAGGGCCCCCTGCCCCACCCCACATGCAGGGTCCAGGCTCTGTCCCTGCCGCGCTCAGGAGAAGAGCTTGCTCATGGCCCGAGCCAGGCGGGCGTCCCGCTCCCGCGCCCGCTGCCCCACCCTGTCCAGCTCCCTGCGGGCGGCCGTGTTCCCTGGCTCAGCCACCAGCACCCCCCGGAAATCCTCGGCTGCCCCCTCCAGGTCGTTCATGGCGGCGCGGGCCAGGCCGCGGCGGTACCGGGCCTTGGCGTGTTGGGGCCACAGCGCCAGCGCCTTGGTGCAGTTGCGGGCGGCGTGGGCTGGCTGGGTGAGCCGCAGCTGGCAGGCGGCCAGGTTGGCATGCAGGTCGGCCCGCAGGCGGGCATGCTCTGGGTCCAGGGGCGCCGGGCCGGCGGCGATGGCCAGCTGCAGGGCCCGGGCATAGCGCCGGGCGGCCGCCCCCACCTCGCCAGCCCGGTAGCGCTCCGAGCCGCGCTCCTTGTGCCGCAGGGCCAGTGCCCACTTCTCCGCTGGGTCCAGCTGCCAGGGCTCCGGGGCCGGGGCGAAGGAGGCCAGGTGCAGCCCCAGGACGGCCCCGTCCGGGCCCCGCAGCTCGGCCCGCTCCCCCGGCCCCATGGTTTCCAGGCAAGCGTCCACCAGGCCGTCCCAGGCGCCGTCCCCCTCCCCCAACTCCAGCTGGGCCCAGCGGTTGGCTGGGTACCCCAGGGGCGCCCCCGGCGGCGCCTCCAGGAAGACCTGGCACAGGGCGCCCAGCGTCGGCTTGTCCAGTCCCGCGCCCGGCTGCAGGATCTGCTTGGTGAAGGCGCCGTCCGGTGCCACCCAGGCGTCCGGTGGCTGACTGGGTGCCTCCAGGTTCTCTCTCTGGTCCTCTTCTGGCCCCGCGCCCTGGGGCTCAGCGCCTCTGCTGGCACCACTCATCCCATTGGCCGCTCCGCTGCCCTCTGCCTTCCCATTGGCTACTGCCGCTGCCTCCATCTGCCCTTGGCCAAGCGGGGAGTGCGGGGGTCTGGCTCGGCACCCCCAAGAGGTGAAGCCAGGCAGGGTTGGGGGGTTCAGGGACGGGCAGCTCCTGTGAACCAGAGGGCAGGGGAAACGGGTCAGAAAGAACCCAGGAGTCCTGGCTCCCAGCCCCCCCAGTAAACCACTAGATCCCCACCCCAAGAACCCAGGTGTTCTGGCTCCCAGCCGCCCCCAAGAGAACCCAGGAGTCCTGGCTCCCAGCCCTCCCCCCTCAAGAGAACCTGGGCGTCCTGTCTCCCAGTCCCCTCACTAATCCACTAGACCACTCCCCCCAAAGAACCCAGGAGACCGGCTCCCATCCCCCTGCCCAAGAAAACTCAGGCATCCTGGCTCCCAGCCCCCTCCCCTAATCTGCTAGACACCCCCCCATCCCCCACGACAACCCAGGCATCCGGGCTCCCAGCCCCCCCTCTAACCCAGTAGACCCCCCCTAAAAGAACCCAGGAGTCCTGGCTCCAAGCCCTCCCCCCTCAAGAGACCCCAGGAGTCCTGGTTCCCAGCCCCCCCCAGTAAACCACTAGACCCCCCAGCCGGAGAACCCAGGTGTTCTGGCTCCCAGCCCCCTCCCCTAATCTGCTAGACCGCCCCCCGCCCCAAGAATCCAGGCATCTGGGCTCCTAGCCCCTCCCCTCGAGAAAACCCAGAAGTCCTGGCTCTAAGCCCTCCCCCCTCAAGAGAACCCAGGCGTCCTGGCTCCCAGCCCCCACACAGAGAACCCAGGAGTCCTGGCTCACTCCCCCGCTCGGGCTGTGCTGTCTGTCTCTGCCCTGCTCCCTTGCTCCTCCCTGCCCAGCTGTGCCCCCTTGGCCCCCCCTCACCCCGGGCGGGGGGCGCAGACTGGGGGGATCCAGCTGCGCTCTGGCCCCGCTCCTCCGGCCTCCCCCCGCCGCCCCCCCCTTGTCTTTGCATCACTTCCTGGGGGCGGCCCCGCTAGGCCGCAGCCTGCCTCGATTAGCCAGGCTGAGCCGTGTGGGGAGGGGCCAGGCCCAGACCCTCCCTGCCCCCCACAAGGGAAAGGGGGCTGGGACCCCAGGCTCCATCAGTGTGTTAAGAAGCAGCAAACGATTGGGGGCGCTGGGGGGGATCTCCCCCCCAAATCCCTCTGCCCCTGGGCACTGGGGTTGGCCAAACAAGATGGCTGCCGGTGGCTGACCCCGCATGGGGGGGGGGGCTGGGTTGCAGCTGGGGAGATCGGGGACGCACCCCAAGATTGAGGGGGGCAAAGGGGGTGCAGATGTGGATGGGGCAGAAGGGGCTGTTGGGGGGATGGGCAAGAGGGGGGATTCAGGGGTGGGGGAGGGCAGGAATGGGGGGATAGGGAGGGTGGGTCCTGGGGTGCCGGGGTTGGGGGGTAGATCGTACCCCACCTGTGCGGGACCAGGGGGAGGGGAAGCAGGAGTGGGAACCCCCCCGGGGGCCAGGGAAAGATGGGGTAAAGGGAGGGGAGACCGTACCCCTAATTCAGGAGTGTGAACCCAGGTGTCCAGGGAAGATGGAGTTTTTTGGGGGGCTCTGTACCCCCTAATTCAGGGCGAGGGATGGGTGCGAACCCAGGCATCCAGGAGAGACAGGGTTAAGTGTTCATTAGTTCACCCCTTGATCCACACTCGCGGGGGGAGGGGGAGGGGGGTTATGAACCCAGGCGTCCGGGGGGCGGGGGCTAGCAGAGGGGGCAGCGTTGAAGACTACATTTCCCAGAATCCCCTGCTCTCCCTCCCCTCTCCCCCTCCCGCTTTATTTCCATGCCGCTTACGTCAGCTCCCAGCTGGGTCCGGCATGGTCTGACTGGTCATTGGGGGTGAGTGGGGGGCCCGGGGGCCCCGGGACAGAGGGGGGAGGGGGTCCCGGGGGGCACTAGGCAGGGTCTGGGGGGTGCTGGCGAGTAGGGATCCGGGGGGATGGAAAAGGGGGTGCACTGCGCCCCCAGATCACCCCTCAATGAGCCCCCGTCTCTCTCCCAGCAGCTTGCCGCTATGTGGGGCGGCAAATCGCCTCGGCTCTGCGTCTGGACGACCCTGGAGCGCCCCTGCCCCCCAGCCGGCGCAAGGACCTAGGTAAGTGCACCCCCTTTCTTTGCTGGTGGGCCCCTGTCCCCACGCAGCCCCCTTGGAAGCAATCTGAGTCCCTGTGGGGTGCCCCACCCCTGTGAACTGCACCCCAAAGCTTCCCAGTCTGCCCTCGAAGGATCCCCAGTTCTGCACCCTAAAATCCCCTCCTCCGTCCCCAGGAAACTACCCCTCTACGCCTGTACCCCCTAACTCCTATGCCCTCTTGTCGCTACACCCCAACTCTTGGGGTCCCCAGTTCATGCCCCCAAATGGTCCTGAATTCCCTCACTGGATCACACCATTATCAGCACCCCAAACTCCCCCATTCTAATGCTGAACCCCCTTTTCCAGCCCCCCAGTTCACCCATAATACACTCACAGGGCACCCCTTTATGTAGCCACCCCTACCTAAACAAGAGAGTGCACCCCACTGGCTGGACCCTGAGTCCCCCCCCAATCTCCCCCACCTCCCTACAGCTCACCCCCAAAACTCCCTGATCTACACTTCCAATATGTAGCTGTTCTGTACCCCTAATTTGGCCTTCACCTTATCCTGCACCCCAGTTTTCACCCATTTTGTTCCCAATCCCTCCCTGATTTTGTGAGGGCCCCTTTGTCCACCCCCAAAGTCTCCTATCTATGGGCAGAGATTCCCCCTTTTCCGAACCTCCAAAATTCTCTATATTCATAAAGTGTCTTCCTGATTCTACCCCCCTCCCCCCAAATTTCAGATCTCTTTGTAGAGATTCTCCCTCTTCTACACCTCAAAACTGAAGCTGTACCCCAGAATCCTTTAACATCTTTCTGGGGCCCACTGACCTGTTCTGCATCTATTCGGTATCCCCAAATCTTTCCATCATTTGGGGGAGTCTCTTGTTCCAAACCCTCAAACTGACCTACACCATCCAGATCTTTGTTAGGGTTTCCCACTCTTGTGTACCCTGATTTTTGGTCTCCCTGCACCACAAAATGCCTCCTAATCTCTGGGGTTCCCAATTCTGCACCCCAAAATCACTCCACATCTTTGCAAAATGCAATCCCTCTAGGTCCCTCATATCCTGCCATATCTGGAAATCACCTCCGTTCTACCATCCTGAAACTCCTCTGTTCTGCTCTTTGTGTGCACCCCAAAACTTTCACTGCTTCAAGGTGCTACCTCCTAGCACACCCCACAATATATCAGTGATTTCTGCCCCCCCCCCCAATATATTGGGAGAGCACATCCCACTGGGAGACTGTCAGGGACAAGGTTGGGAGTACAGTGGATTTTGGGGGTGCCTAACACCCCAAGTAACTCTCTAGGTACCCCTCTTTCTTCCCCCCATAGGTGACAAGAAAGATGTAACCCCTCGGCCAGTGGTGGCTCCGTTGGACTCTGTCCCCCCGGGGCGCACTCCCCAGGTCCCAGCAGAATGGGGGGCACCGGGACGGCCCTCCTGAGGCTCACAGTGGGGTTGGCGAGGGGCGAATGACGGTTCATCTGGCAACTCCCAGAGTCGTGGGCAGCGGACGGACCCGAGACACCAACCCCCCCGACCCCACTGTACCCCAAAAAGGAATTCAGAATAAATAGGTTTCAGAGGCCACTGTGCAAAAGCGCCAAGTGAGGGGTTCTTGTTGGATTGGAGCTGCTGGGGGACTGGCTGGCTCAGGGGGGTGGGAAATGGGGCAGGGGCCTGTCCCCTCTAGGGGGTGCCGGCTCCCACCCGGCCCCAGGGCAGGGACTGGCTGGCTCAGGGGGATGGGGAATGGGGCATGGGACCTGTCCCCTCTAGGGGGCATCGGTTCCCACCCGGCCCCAGGGCAGGGACTGGCTGGCTCAGGGGGATGGGGAATGGGGCAGGGGCCTGTCCCATCTAGGGGGCGTCGGTTCCCATCTGGCCCCAGGGCAGGGACTGGCTGGCTCAGGGGGGCGGGGAATGGGGCACAGGACCTGTCCCCACTAGGGCGTGCCGACTTCCATCCGGCCCCAGGGCAGGGACTGGCTGGCTCAGGGGCGAGGGGAACGGGGCAGGGGCCTGTCCCATATAGGGGTGTCGGTTCCCATCCAGCCCCACGGCAGGGACTGGCTGGCTCAGCGGGGCGGGGACCTGTCCCATATAGGGGTGTCGGTTCCCATCCGGCCCCAGGGCAGGGACTGGCTGGCTCAGGGGGACGGGGAATGGGGCACAGGACCTGTCCCCTCTAGGGGGCGCCGGCTCCCATCCGGCCCCAGGGCAGGGACTGGCTGGCTCAGGGGCGAGGGGAACGGGGCAGGGGCCTGTCCCATATAGGGGTGTCGGTTCCCATCCAGCCCCAGGGCGGGGACTGGCTGGCTCAGGGGTTTTGGGGAACGGGGCAGGGGCCTGTCCCATATAGGGGTGTCGGTTCCCATCCAGCCCCACGGCAGGGATTGGCTGGCTCAGGGGAACGGGGAGTGGGGCAGGGGCATGTTCCCTCGAGGGGGGTGAGCTGATGATGTCATGCAGCCTTATGACATCACTGCTTGTGCTGTTGGCATAGTGTGATGTCACAGAGGGAGGGTGGTGATGTCAGCATACGGAATGTTGATGACATCACAGAAGGATGTGACCTCACCCACCGGCTCTGGCCTATAGCTGGGGGGTGGCTGAGTCCCTCTGGGAGCCGGCCTGGAGCATGAGTCGCTACTGGCCCTTTAAGGGGGACCGGAACTACACGTCCCAGGAGGCAGTGCGTCGCTGCGCACGCGTAGCACGGACTTGGCGGGGGGGCAGTTGGGGGAGGGGGGGTCTCAAAGCTACGCATGCGCTCTTTGGAGTGTTGTCCATGCGCCGCATGTCCACCCCGCTTCGCGCATGCGCGTCGCTGTCTCCAAACTCACGCAGACGCGTCTCAGGCTCCTATAACTCAGGCAGGCGCAGTGAGAGGCTCCCGCCCTGTGAGCATGCGCCGTGCTGCGCGCCGCCCCAATATCCCCGTTCCGCGCGTGCGCCGCTCTCGCCATGCTGCCGCGGCCACGCCCATTCCCGAAGATCGGAGCGGAAGTCGCTTCTCCGTTGGCTGATCTCGCTCGGGCCCCGCCTCCCGCGCGCTGTGATTGGCTGGCGCGGGCTGACTCGGCGCTGCGATTGGGTGGGGCGGTTGTCATGGCAGCCGGAGGGGGCGGGGCCGGGGGAAGATGGCGGCGCTGGCCCCGGAGCTGCTGCTGCTCCACGACTCGGGCCGGTTCCTGGCCGACAACCTGCTCAGCAGCGAGGACTGGGGTGGGCGGGGCTGGGGAGGGGCCTGCGGAGCGGCGGGGCGGGGCCAGGGGGTCTGACTGGCAGGAGCTTGGTGGGGTGAAGGGCTGGAGACTCGTTGGGGGCGGGGCCTGCAGGAGGGGGAGGGGCTGGGTACCTGAGGGGCGGGGCCTGCAGGAGGGGGAGGGACTGGGTGCCTGAGGGGCGGGGCCTGTAGGAGGGGGAAGGGCTGGGTGCCGGAGGGGGTGGGGCTTGCGGGGGAGGGGTGGGTGCATGAGGGGGCGGAGTCTGGGGGAGTGGGAGGGGATGGGTACCGGAGGGGGAGGGTCTTGGAACAGTGGGAGGGGCTGGGTGCCTGAGGGGGAGGGGCTGGAGGAGTGGGGAGGGGCCTGGAGGAAGGGGACTGACTCCCCCTTTCTTTCTGCCCCCAGATGCGGCTCTCTACAGCTGCCTGGACGATGGGGAGGAGCCCGCCGCCCTCTTCCCCTGCCTGGAGCCCAGTGCATTGGTGAGTCCTTCCCTCACCCTGCCCTGCCTGGGGGGTGCCCCCAGTGACCCATCTGCTCCATAGCACCCCCACTCCCCATCCCCCCGGCAGCAGGGCCCCAGCTCCCCCTCAGAGTAGGGCCCTCTGTACACTGGGGGCTGCCGGACTGGACCCCGGAGAGATACACGGGTTACCCCCCCACTTCACCCTTCATCTCCCCCCTTCCCCCTGCAGTTTGACGACGGTTTCGACCTGGGCATGGACACCAGCCCTCCAGAGCCGCCATGGGACCAGATGCCAACCAGCCTCTTCCCGGGTGAGCCCAGCCTCCTCCCAGCATTAGGGACAGATGGTGAGGTGGGGTGGAGGGATATTTGTGTGCAATGGGGCTGCCCTGGGGTGGGTGGACGTAGGGGGCGGAGGGATATTTGTGTGCAATGGGGCTGCCCTGGGGCGGGTGGATGTAGGGGGCGGAGGGATGTCTGTGAGGGACTATTTTCTAACCCCTTTCCATCCCCCGCGCAGACCTCCAGGTGAAGTCCGAGCCCGTGTCCCCCGCTTCCTCCCACAGCTCAGACTCCTCCATCCTCTCCCTGACCCCCGACCCCACGAGACAGGTACGTGCCCCCCCCCTTGGCCTGGGAGACGTCCCCAGCCCCCGCACTCAGCTCTGTGCCCCCCTGGCCCCCACACTCAGCTGTGGCTCCCCCCAGGCCGCAAGCCCAGACGACGTGATGGGAGTGAAAGCTGAGCACCCCCCGACCCCACCCTGCATGTTTGGGGATGTCCTGGCCCCCCCAGTTGGCACCGTCCAGATCAACCTTCTGCCAGCGCCGGAGACACAGACAACGCCAGGTAACCAGCGCTGGAGGGTAGGGTCTGACTGTGGGGGAGGGTCTCTGGCGACTCCAGGCCCAGCTAACGGGGAGCTGGGGGAGCGGGGCGAGCGGCTGGCTCTGCGGGGGGCGCTGCGGGAGCGGGGCGAGGGGCTGGCTCTGTGGGGGAGCGCTGGGGAAACGGGTCGAGGGGCTGGCTCTGCGGGGGGGCGCTGGGGGCGTGGGGCGAGGGGCTGGCTCTGCGGGGGGCACTGGGGGCGCGGGGCGAGGGGCTGTCTCTGCGGGGGGCGCTGGGGGAAGTACATTGCACTCTCTCACAGGGAAGCCAGTGACTCCCATCAAGGCTGAGTCGATCCTGAGCCGGAAGCCACCCATCCAGCCAAAGCCGGTGGTGGTGGCCACCGTCCCGGTGCAGCCCGCGGCCACCCCCAGCCCCACCATCCTACTGCAGACGGTGCCGGGGGCCCAGCCGCAGCCCCTCAAGCCAGCCATCACAGGTACGGGCACGGGGCTGGTCCCCTCTAGGGGGCGCCCCAGGGCAGGAATTGGCTGGCTCGGGGCGGGGGCGTGGGACTCGGGGCTGGTGCGTGTGTGGGACACTGACCCACATCCCTCCCCGCAGTCCCAGCACCGTCTGTCGTCATCTCCCAGAGCGACCTCCTGCACCTCCCGCTCTCGGGGCTCCTCAAGGTGCAGCCCCCGGGGAAGGAGGGCCCCCCGGCCAGGCTCCCCCCCAGCGCCCCCAAACCCGAGGCCAAAACCATCGTCCCGGCCCCGAGCCAGCTCGGACCCTGCAACCCAGAGATTGACGTGAGTAACAGAGTGCGGCCGGTGCTCCTCACTCCCGACCCGCAGCCTCTGCTAGCCTAGCCCAGCCCTGCCCACCCCATCTCTGCCGGTGCCCCTCACTCTCAAACCGCAGCCCCCTGCCAGCCCAGCCCACCCCATCTCTGCCGGTGCCCCTCACTCCCGACCCGCAGCCCCTGCCAGCCCAGTCCTGCCCCCCCCCCAGCTCTGCCGGTGCCCCTCACTCTCAAACCGCAGCCCCCTGCCAGCCCAGCCCACCCCATCTCTGCCGGTGCCCCTCACTCCCGACCCGCAGCCCCTGCCAGCCCAGTCCTGCCCCTCCAGCTCTGCCGCTGCCCCTCACTCTCAAACCGCAGCCCCCGGCCAGCCCAGCCCACCCCATCTCTGCCAGTGCCCCTCACTCTTGACCCACAGCCCCCACTAGCCCAGCCCCACCCCCTCAGCTCTGCCGGTGCCCCTCACGCCCGACCCGGAGCCCCTGCTAGCGCAGCCCCCCCATGCCCCTCACTCCTGACCCACAGCCCCCCCTTTCTGCCTGCCCCGGCCCCAGGTGAAGGTGCTGAAGCGGCAGCAGCGGATGATCAAGAACCGGGAGTCGGCCTGCCAGTCGCGCCGGAAGAAGAAGGAGTACCTGCAGGGGCTGGAGTGCCGCCTGCGGGAGGCGCTGGCTGAGAACGAGCGGCTGCGGCGGGAGAACACCCTGCTGCGGCGCCGGCTGGACTGCGTCCTGGGTGAGGTGAGCGCCCCCCGCAGGCGAGCCAGGGCAGGGCACCACGGGGGCTGCGCTCTGCCGGGTGGGTCACAATGGTACATTCCAACACCAAGCATCCCCCCCATTTTGATACATAATGGTACATCCCAGCAATCAGCTCTTTCCCCCATCCCAGCACAAAGCACCCCCCCTCATGCAGGGATCATAATGGTACATTCCAACACCAAGCTACTCCTCATGTCATAATGGTACATTCTTGCAGCCACAGTATCTTCCTCCCCCCATCATAATGGTACATTTCAGCAGTAAACTGCTCCCCCCAGTTAATGATCATGGTGGTAGTGGTACATCCCATAACCCCCCCCAGGGGTCATGGTGATATATGTAGTAGCAGGCAGAACAGGACCATAATGGTACATCCCTGCAAGGTGCTGTGCCCCCCCTTCCCCATGTAGAGTTCATAATGGTACATTCTAAATCCCTTCCCCCTACCTCAGAGGTGATAATGGTAGATGCTTTCTGCTGGGATGTCCCATTATGATCCCTTTCGGCCGGGGGGGGGGGGGGGGGACGGACACTGGTCATATTGTCTGTTTCTGGGATGTTCCATTGTGGCCCATGTGGAGGGGGAAGGGAGCAACCCCCTTGTGGGACATTCCATTGTTTGTGGGGCGGGGGCGGGCGCTATGGCTCCTGTGAGAGTAAGGGATTGTGAAGTCTCCTCCTGGGATGTTCCATTAGCTCCACTGTGTGAGGGGGGGGGAAATTGCTTTCTGGAGAATTCCATTAGCAGTATATCCTGGGAGAGTCCATTATGATCTCTGGGGGGAGGGAGATTGAGAACCTTTAGGGATGTGCCATTATATTCCTTGTAAAAGGGGAGTTTAGGCCGTCCCAACCATTGGGATATTCCATTAACACCCCTAGAGGGTGGGGGCACCAAAGTTTTGGAGGGGTGTTTCATTATGATAGTAACAGTGCGGGGAGCTGAAAAATTTTGTTTCCTGCTAGGAGGTTCCATTATAGTGTGTGGGGGTGTCTATCTCTGGTAGGATGATCCTTTATGATAGCAATTTTGGCGGAGGGGAGTCAGTAGGACATACCATTGTAGGGGTGGAGCTCTGGCTGGGATGTACCATTATGATATGGGGTGGGAAGTTGGTGGGACATACCATCATGGCTGCCTGGTTTGGAGGGGGAGCGCTGCCTTTGGCTGGGATGTACCATTATGATATTAGGGGGGCAGCCCTTGTTGGGAGGGTGGTTTGGCTCGGACTGTACCATTCTGACACCCCTCTGCCCCCCTTGTCTCCAGAGCAGGGAGCTGAAGTTCAGCCCTGGGAACCGGAAGGTCGTTTGCGTCATGGTCGTGCTGCTCTTCATCGCCTTCAACTTCGGGCCCGTCAGGTGAGGCCCCGGGGGATTGTGGGTAACGTGTCCCAGCATCCCCCGGGAGCTCCCTCTGAGCCCCTGTATTGCACTGCCTACCTGCAGGGGATTGTGGGTAACGTGTCCCAGCATCCCCCGGTACCCGCCCTCGTAGCCCCCGTATCACACTCCTGCCTGCAGGGGATTGTGGGTAACATGTTCCAGTCTTCCCTGGGTGCAGCCTTGCCTGTCTGACCCCTCCCTCCCCCCCAGCATCAGCGATCAGAAGGCCGTGGAGACGGCGCCGCCCAGGCAAGGGGCGGGGGTCGGGCAGAGCCGCCGGCACCTGCTGGGTGTGATGGAGCAGCCGCCGAAGGAGGAGCCGAGGGAGCTGCGGGAGGAGCTGGCCCCCACCAGCGTGGGCAAGACCAGGTTCAGGTAAGGGCATGGGGCTCCCCCACCCCCGCAGCTCCCCATAGCCGCCGGTGACGCTGCTCTCTGCTCCCCCAGGAACCTCACGGCCGCCCTCTCCGGCATGAAGGACCTGATGCTGCGGGACCTGGACAAGCTGTTCCTGGCGTCCGACTGCCGCCACTTCAACCGCACGGAGTCGCTCCGGTGGGTTCCCCAGGGCCTCCGGGGGGGACTGTGCATAACGTATCCCACAGTCCCCTGGGGGCCGCCAACATATGCCAATGGGCAGGGCCCCCCCGTGTAAGGGATTGTGGGTAACATCTCCCAGAAGCCCCTGCAAACCGTCTTTTGACAGGCAGTAGCAGAGCTGCTGCAGTGAGGAATTGTGGGTAACGTATCCCAGAATTCCTCTGGGGAGCAGCCCCTTTAGTCCTGTGCACACATGAATGGAGCCCTGGCTGTGAGGCTTTGTGGGTAACTTATCCCACAATCCCCCTGGGCACCGCCCCCGAGTCCCACTTTAACCCTTCCTCTCCCGCTCTGCCCCCCAGGCTGGCGGACGAGCTCAGCGGCTGGGTGCGTCGGCACCAGATCAACCGCAGGAAGCCCCTGCAGTCCCGCAAGCCACGCGCCAATCAGGTGAGGCTGGAGGGGCGGGGCAAGCCAGGGTGACTCCACCCACTGGGGGAGGAGCCAAGTCTGTCCCTGTCTGGACTGCAGGGAGGGGGGGCTGGGAGCTGCCCGGGCCACAGGGCGTTACCCAGAATCCTGGGTGGTTTTACCCACAATCCTCTGGGGGTGCCAAGCGGCAGCCTTTGCTGGGCTGTTGCGGGGGTTCCCCGGTGCCCCCCACTGACCTTCTTCCCCATCTCGGTCACAGGAGTCGCCCCCGAGGAAGGTGCCCAGCCCATCGCGATACGTCCCAGCTAGCCCCCCCGAACGCCCAGAGAGGTAAGGGGCCCCCGGTCCCCCCAAAGCCAGCCAAGCCTCGCCCTGTACCCGGATCGGGGCCGGCGTCCCCCACAGGGACAGGCCCTGTTCCCTGACGCCCGTCTCCGCTTTCAGGGACTCGCTGAGCGAGCTGCAGGTCTACCAGCGCCCCGACCGCACAGAGCACCACTTCATGGACGCCATCGACCGGCGGGAGGACACGTTCTACGTGGTCTCCTTCCGTAGGGTGAGCTGGGGGGCTGTGCCGCGGGGGCTCCCCCCCGGGCAGTCAGGGCTCCCCATTGCCCCAGGGCAGCGCTAGGGGCTGTGCTGCAGGGGGTGGGGCGGGGGGGCAGCAGGGGGCTCTCCCCGGGCAGTCAGGGCTCCCCATGGCCCCAGGGCGGCGCTAGGGGCTGTACTGCAGGGAGCGGGGAGGGGGCAGCAGGGGGCTCTCCCCGGGCAGTCAGGGCTCCCCATGGCTCCAGGGCGGCGCTAGGGGCTGTGCTGCAGGGGGCGGGGTGGGGGGCAGCAGGGGGCTCTGCCCGGGCAGTCAGGGCTCCCCATGGCCCCAGGGGGGCGCTAGGGACTGTACTGCAGGGGGCGGGGTGGGGGGCAGCAGGGGGCTCTCCCCGGGCAGTCAGGGCTCCCCATGGCTCCAGGGCGGCGCTAGGGGCTGTGCTGCAGGGGGCGGGGTGGGGGGCAGCAGGGGGCTCTCCCTGGGCAGTCAGGGCTCCCCATGGCTCCAGGGCGGCGCTAGGGGCTGTGCTGCAGGGGGCGGGGTGGGGGGCAGCAGGGGGCTCTGCCCGGGCAGTCAGGGCTCCCCATGGCCCCAGGGCGGCGCTAGGGGCTGTGCTGCAGGGGGCGGTGGGGGGCAGCAGGGGGCTCTCCCCGGGCAGTCAGGGCTCCCCATGGCCCCAGGGGGGCGCTAGGGGCTGTACTGCAGGGGGCGGGGTGGGGGGCAGCAGGGGGCTCTCCCCGGGCAGTCAGGGCTCCCCATGGCCCCAGGGCGGCGCTAGGGGCTGTACTGCAGGGGGCGGGGCGGGGGCAGCAGGGGGCTCTCCCCGGGCAGTCAGGGCTCCCCATTGCCCCAGGGCGGCGCTAGGGGCTGTGCTGCAGGGAGTGGGGCAGGGGCAGTGGGGGCGCTCTCTGCGTGTCTGTCTCTCATTCTGGTCTGTCTGTCTCCTGGCCCCAGGATCACCTGCTGCTCCCGGCCATCAGCCACAACAAAACCACCCGGCCCAAGATGTCGCTGGTGATGCCAGCCATGGCGCTGAATGGTATGGTCCTGGCTTCCTGTGCTTCGGAACCGCGATAACTGGCCCCCACGCCCCGCTCCAGAGCCAGCCGCCTCCCAGTGCCGGGCGAGGGGTCCCCGTATCACCCGCCCCGCCCCAGAGCCAGCCCCGCCCCAGCGCCGGGTCCCCGTATCACCCGCCCCAGAGCCAGCCGCATCCCAGCGCCGGGCGAGGGGTCCCCGTGTCACCCGCCCTGTCCCAGAGCCCACCGCGCCCCGGGGCCGGGTCCCTGTATCACCTACCCCACCCCAGAACCAGCCGCGTCCCGGCACCGGGCGAGGGGTCCCCGTATCACTCGCCCCGCCCCAGAGCCAGCCTCTCCCCAGGGCCGGGTCCCCGTATCAGCTGCCCCGCACCAGAGCCAGCCGCGTCCCGGCACTGGGCTGACCCCTGTCTCTCCCCAGAGAGCCTGTACAACGCGTCGCGGGGCTTCGAGGTGATGATGCAGATCGACTGCGAGGTGATGGACACACGGGTGATTCACATCAAGAGCTCCACGGTGCCGCCCTTCCTGCGCCGCCCTCCGGCGCCCGACAACCGCACCCAGGCGCCCTCAGTGCAGCCCCGCCCGGGCCGAGGCCCCCTGCGCTCCGCCCGGCGCCCCCGCACCTTCTACCTCGGGGAGCAGGGCGAGGGCTAGCTACGCCCCTTGGCAAAGCCACGCCCACCCAAGTTAGCCACGCCCACTCGGGGCTGGCCACGCCCCTTGGCAAGAGCCACGCCCGCCCGGGGCTAGACATGCCCCTTGGTGACAGACATGCCCACCTGGGCCTCGCCTTGCCTCCTGATATGCCATTTTGGCAATGGCCCCGCCCCTATGTGGCTGGCCCCGCCCCTATGTGGCTAGCCCCGCCCCTATTGGTACAGCCCCGCCTATGTTGAGGCTCATCCTGCCCCATTGTGGATAGCTCCTCCCACCTGAGCAGCACTAACCCTGCCCCTTTCAGAGAGCCCCTCCTCCCCGATGAGCCTAGCCCCGCCCCCTCAGCCACTGCCCCTTCCCCCATGGGTGAGGGCTGGCCCTGCCCCTTAGTGACCACCCCTCCCACATGAGGCAGCACTTAGCCCCGCCCCCAGCCTAGGCGGGCTGGGGGACAGCGCTTGGATCCCCCCTTCCTTGGGTGACCCCCCCCCCCGCTAGGACCTGGCCCCCATTCCCGTGGGGTGATCCTGTCCCCCCACCCCCGTACTGCACTATCTTCCCCTGTGGATATTTATAGACTGGGGGGGCATGATGAGGGACCGGGGGGGCTCCCCTCCACAGGGCCCCCCCTTTTGTGGATCCCCCCAGCCGGATCCTGCCCCGGGGGCTTTTTTACATCTATAAATAAAAGCGAGAGGTGTCTGAACCGCCTGGCTCCTGTCCTGTGGGGGGGCCCAGTCTGGGCAGGTGACCCCACCCCTAGCGCCGCCCTGGGGCACGGGGGCAGCCCGGCCGGCTCTGGCCCCGCCGGTCGCTCTGCGGAGGGCTCCGTGCGGGGGCAGGGTGCTCCCGGGCTGGGGGGCAGGAAGGGGGTGGGTCCGGGTCCCTCCCTGCATTGTGGGTCAGGAAGCTCTGGACAATGGCCGGGCGGGGGCCGGGCTCGGGGCTGGGGGGCTCCGTGCTCAGCGATGGGGCCGCTGCTGCTGCTGCTGCTGCCGCTGGCCCGAGGTACGGGGGGGGGACCCGGGGGGGAGCAGGCTGGGGAGTGGGAGCCCCCCCGGAAGCCCCCTGACTTATCTGGGCACCTGCTGCCTGGGGGTGGGCATGGCTGGCACTGTGTGTGTGTGTGTACGTGGCTGGCACCGTGTGTGTGTGTGTCTGTGTGTACCCCGCTGGCACCGTGTGTGTGGTTCTGTGTGTGTACACCCGGCTGGCACCGTGTGTGTGTGTCTGTGTGTACCTGGTGGGCACTGTGTGTGTGTGTCTGTGTGTTTGTGTACCCCGCTGGCACCGTGTGTGTGGTTCTGTGTGTACCCGGCAGGCACTGTGTGTCTGTGTCTATGTGTGTGTACACCCGGCTGGCACCGTGTGTGTGTGTCTGTGTGTACCTGGTGGGCACTGTGTGTGTGTGTCTGTGTGTTTGTGTACCCGGCTGGCACCGTGTGTGTGTGTCTGTGTGTACCCGGCTGGCACTGTGTGTGTGTGTACACCTGGCTGGCATCGTGTGTGTGTCTGTGTGTGTGTACACCCGGCTGGCACTGTGTGTGTGTCTGTGTGTGTACCTGGCTGGCACCGTGTGTGTTTGTGTGTGTGTGTACACCCGGCTGGCACTGTGTGTGTGTGTGTGTGTGTGTCCCCGGCTGGCACCGTGTGTGTGTGTCTGTGTGTACCTGGCTGGCACCGCATGTGTAGTGGGGGTGATTGTTCCCCCCCCCCCGACTGATTCCCACGCTCAGCGCCCCCGCCCCGGAACCCCTCCCCGAGGTCCGGATGCCGCCGGGACAGTCAGAATCGGGAACAACAGGAAAACAACAGGAACTGGGGGGGCAGGATGCGGGAGGACTTGGGGGAGAGTGGGGGCGGATTAATAAAGAATTCAAAGGCTGCAGGGGGGGGCGGATTAATAAAGAATTAAAAGGCTGTGGGGGGGGTGGATTAATAAAGAATTCAAAGGCTGCAGGGGGGGATAATTGGCGCCCGTTCATTAGCGGGGGGGGTGGAATCGGTGCCCAGTAGCGACAGGGCGGGGGATGCCCGTGCGCCCGCCTGCGATTATTGCCCATTAGTGAATGCAAATGAAAGAATTGACGGGTGGGAATTTAATTGCAGGAGGAGGCGAGAGGGAATTAATGGCAATGAAGGAACCGAGGTTAATTAATGGGCAGAGGGAGCTGGTGCCAAGGCAGGCAAGGGAGAGGAGAACAAACGCCAGGTAACGGGCGCCAGGGGCAGCGAGGGGGGGGGGCGTAATTAGTGCTGTTTAATTAAGGGGGAGTGGAGTGGCCAGTGTGCCAGGACTCCTGGGTTCCATCCCCAGCTCTGCCACTGCTGTGCTGGGTGACCTTGGCCAAGTTCCTTTCCCTGCCCCATGCCTCTGTTTCCCCATCTGTGCAATAGGGATTAAGAAGCCAACCTCCTTTGTACAGCTCCGAGCGCCTTATAACACAGGTGGGGATCATTCTCCCCAGTGTCCAGGTGGGGAAACCGAGACACCGAGGAGTGACTTGGCCAGTGAGTGAGTCCGGGGGTCCCGGGAGCCAGCCCTCCTTCAGTTGTTATAGTCTAATGCTGGGTCATGGTACCCCTGCCCCCCCCCCCCCCCGCCCTGTTGGATGGTGACAGCTGCCACCTCGAGGGCCCGAAACCCGGGACGTCCGGGCTGATCCCTGTAGCCGGGCTGCTGGCCATGCGCTGAGCACCTGGGTGCCTTTCCCGGCTGCCCAGACGAGGGCGATCCTGGGAACACCTGGGCGGGTGGCATAAGGCAGCAGTGGGCACCGGCAGGAGACTCCTGCGGGCACTGTGGCAAAGCAGGAGGGTTGTGAGGTAGCTCGTTGGGCGTTTCTGGGGTTCTGGGTTTTGAGGAGGTCCCAGGTGGGTGACGGACGCTGGCACCACGGTCTGGGGGGTGAGTGGCACCTCGCTGGCGAAGGATTGTGTCCAGCGGTTAAACGCTGGCCTTGTCCTCACGTGGCCTCCCGGTTCTGCTCTCCTGGGTGGGGCCCTTGTCCCAGGATAAAGGGGCCTTTCGCCAGTGTGTGTGTGGAGGAGGCCCAGCGGTGGCCAGTCCTTGGGTGGCTTCAGGAGAAGAAATGGCACCAAGTCCTGTTTCCCAGGCGAGTTCCTGGCTGCGAAATCCCCCGTGCCTGCTCGCACCCAGCCCTGTGCCCAAGGAGCTGGCGATGTATTGGGGACCGTGTGTGTCTGTGTGGGGCAGGGCAGCGGGGGACGTTCTCAGGCCTGGGCCGTACAGCAGGTCGGATTCGATGCGCTGATGGGCCCGCAGGGCCGTGACGGCTCAGGCTCCCCCGTCCCCCGGCTTTGGGACAGAAATGCAGAGACCTCGAAATGCAGATGCTGGGGTTGGGATGGGGGGGCAGGGTCATGGCGGCCGGGAAAGGTCCGTCTGGCTGTTTCCAATCGCTCCTTTCGCCCAGGTAAAATCGCGTCGTGTCCGCGTGCTCAGGGGGCGTCACTTCGCTTCCGTTTACACGGCCTAGTGACTACCACTGCTAGCGGCCACGTGAACGAGCCAGTGTCACATTGCGCTGGACTAGCTATTCGGTGCAACGCTAGTGAATGGTGCCCTAGTAAACAGAACCCCAGGGGTACGCTAGGGGGTGGTGTTACAGAGACTGCTCATTAATTACTGACATTCTTATACTGAATGGCATATACTAATATGAGAGCTATTGTTTGAATATTTCATTTTTATATATATATAAAATATATATTATTGTGTGTGTGTTTACACACTAAACTGAAGAATATATACTATTATACTTAATATATGTTCTAATAAATATTAAATAGAATCGCTATTATATAAGTATAATATATTAAAATGGTCAATATAATAATCTAGTCTTAAAATTAATTATATATTTGACATTTCATATGATGTAGTCAGATCAAGCTATCAAGGTTCAATAGAAGATCTATTGTGTTCATATTATAAGTATCTATTATGTTGAAGATTAAAATATTGACTATACTATTTGCTGTATATAATATTGTAATATATTTTACATACACAATTATATTTCAAATATGGTTCATATTAAATATCTTATCAAATATATTTACATTTGAATCACTCTCTAATATTTCAGTCGTGCGTATAATAGATTTATGAACGTTAAGGTTATTTTCATGTTTTCGTATTCCGTGTCCTATTATATTAAAATAATCCCGTGAACTCAGCTCCGTTCCGTGCTCTCGGCCCGGGGGGTGCAGTGTATGAAATCCGAACCCAGCTGATGCGACACGTTTGAACGCTGTATCCTCTGACGCGATGGATTTTCTGTCGCATTGTCAAGCTCCCCTGGGCTACGTCACACCCAATATTCCGTCATTTCATCCCATCCAGAACTGGAAACCAATTAACAGAAATGCTCGACCCCCCCT
Source organism: Malaclemys terrapin pileata (assembly GCF_027887155.1). Lineage (NCBI taxonomy): Eukaryota > Metazoa > Chordata > Testudines > Emydidae > Malaclemys > Malaclemys terrapin. Next base: position 103,325 of record NW_026530219.1, on the reverse strand, counting down.
GGGCAGCTGCCCCCGTGCCTGGCAGGACTCCTGGGTTCTCTGTGCCCATAGTGGGGCCGGCTGGTTCGGTCCCCAGTGGGAGATCCCCCGGCTGGGGGGCAGCGCGGAGCCGTCCCTGTGGGGGACGGAGCTAAAGGGGGATTGGCTGCTTTATCCCAGGATAAGGGCGTCTGTACCGGGGGCTTATCCCGGGATAAGGACCCCTGGGCGAGGTACAGCCGGGGCTCTGGGATAGGGGTGGAGGGCTGGGGAGATGGGGTCTCCATGTCTGAGGGTATTCTGACCCCTGCCATCAGTCTGTCCACCCCCCCCCCCAGGTCTGACCTGCGCCCGGGATCCCTGCACGAACGGGGGCACCTGCCTGGCACACCCCGATGGGAGCCGCTCCTGCCTGTGAGTTGAGGGGAACCCAGGGGGAGGGAGCTGATTGGTGGGTTTTGGGGGGAGGGAAAATGGGGGGCTTAACTCTCTCTCCCCTCACTGGACTCCTGGGTTCTCTCTCCCCAGCTGCCCCCCCAGCTTTGTGGGGGAGTCGTGCCAGTTCCAGGACCCGTGCCGCCCCGGGCGCTGCCGGAATGGGGGCACCTGCTTCCCCCGGCTCTTCCACCCCTCGGTGCCCCCCACCTACACCTGCTCCTGCCCCCCAGGGTTCACCGGGGACGAGTGCCAGGGGGCCGTGGGTGACCCCTGCTTCCCCTCGCCCTGCCAGAAACGCGGCACCTGCCAGCGCCTGTCCAGCGCCCAGTACCGCTGCCTGTGCATGGAAGGATGGACAGGTAGGTGCCCGGACGCATGGGTTCTATCCCAGCTCTGGGAGGGGAGTGGGGGCTGGTGGTTAGAGCAGGGGGGTGGGGGGCTGGGAGCCAGGACTCCTGGGTTCTCTGCCCGGCTCTGGGAGGGGAGTGGGGGCAGGTGGGTTAGAGCAGCAGGGGCGGGAGCCAGGACTCCTGGGTTCTCTCCCCGGCTCTGGGAGGGGGGCAGGAGCCAGGACTCCTGGGTTCTCTCCCCGGCTCTGGGAGGAGAGTGGGGGCTGGTGGTTAGAGCAAGGGGGTGGGGGGCTGGGAGCCAGGACTCCTGGGTTCTCTCCCCGGCTCTGGGAGTGGGGCAGGAGCCAGGACTCCTGGGTTCTCTCCCTGGCTCTGGGAGGGGGGCGGGAGCCAGGACTCCTGGGTTCTCTCACCGGCTCTGGGAGGGGAGTGGGGGCTGGTGGTTAGAGCAAGGGGGTGGGGGGCTGGGAGCCAGGACTCCTGGGTTCTCTCCCCGGCTCTGGGAGTGGGGCAGGAGCCAGGACTCCTGGGTTCTCTCCGTGGCTCTGGGAGGGGGGCGGGAGCCAGGACTCCTGGGTTCTCTCCGTGGCTCTGATGCGGGGTCCCGTCCAGGGAAGAACTGCCAGCTGATGGATTTCTGCCCCACCAACCCCTGCGCCAACGGGGGCACCTGCCTGCTCACCTACCCGCACATCGTGTGCCAGTGCCTGCCCGGCTTCGACGGCCACACCTGCCAGCACGACGTCAACGAGTGCTACCGGGACCCCGGGCCCTGCACCAACGGGGGCACTTGTCTCAACAGCCTGGGCTCCTTCCGCTGCCTCTGCCCCCCCGGCTTCTCTGGCCCCCAGTGCCAGCACCGCGCCGGGCCCTGCTCCGCCGGGCTGTGTCTGCACGGCGGGACCTGCCGCCCCCTGCCCGGCGGCTTCCACGGCTGCCTGTGCCCGCCAGGTGGGGGCTGCGCCGCGGCGGGGGCGGGGGCTGGGGCTGGGCCGGGGGCGCCTTGCTGCACATGGGGCCGACATTCAACATGGCCGCCGAGGTGACGTATCGTCCGCTGGTGCCCAATATGGCCGCCAGGCCCTGGCCCGTTCCTGTAGACTGGACCGTCCCAGTAGGGCCGCCCCATCCATTTCTCATCCCCCGGACAGGGCCAATCCAATATGGCCGCCACATTGAGATGCCTTCCCCTAGACAGAACCAATCCAATATGGCCGCCCCATCGAGGCTGTAACGGTGCTGCCTGTGGGAGCCAGCTGAGGTCACTCAACGAGGGTGAACTGCAAACAGACCGGGGCAGACAAACCCCAAACGCTGGTGGATCCTCCAGTGCTGAGATTTACCAACCAGCCCAAAACAGCTTCTATAGAACCTCACTGGTTACTCAGACGTCCAAACAACGCAGTTCCCTTAAAGTGCCCAGCCTCAGGCCTCCGTCCAGACACACGTCAGATATGATGATGATTACTGAGAATCTTACTTCATCATATAAAAGAAAAGGTTCTTCCAACCCCAAAGGATCAGCCACACACCCAGGTCCAATGATAACTCAGATCTTACCCAAAATACACACTATAGCCAATTCTTATTAACTAAACTAAAATTTATTAAAAAAGAAAAGCGAGAGAGTGTTGGTTAAAAGATCAATCTACAGACAGACTTGAATTCAATTCTTGAGGTTCAGACACAGCAGAGATGAGCTTGTAGTTGCCAAAAGTCCTTTTAGAAATAGTCCAGAGGTTATAGTCCAATGTCCATATTCAGGGTGACTCCAGTCAGTGACTGGAGATCTCAATCCTTGTGGCTTAAGGTTTCCCCCTCTTGAAACCTAAAGCAGATCTGAGATGAAGCAGGATCATGTCCCAGGGTTCTTACACATTTCCAGCAGCCTTTCGGCCTGAGAAAACAATAGGCCTAACTCTCCTTCTTTTAAACATCCTGGCAATTAGCACAGGGTCATTTATCCATTGAACAGTTCAGATCCAGGTCACCACAACCTTCAAAGAGACACAGAGACAATGACACTATTTCCCGCCAGTGTCTCCCTAAATGTTAATATCCCTGTTTTGGTCTTTGAATCGAAGCCCTAGCAATAGACAAGACTTTGCTGACCCCCCAAGCCCTGAGCACACAGCTCCCGTCTCCCTAACGATGCGGCTGCGTTTCCCAGCTCTGCTCGTTCCCAGATCTTCCTAACGAGTCTCTGAAGTTGGGCCCTGGGGCAGGTGGGTGTCGGCGGGAATTGACTCTCTCTGGCCTGGCCCTGTCAGTGAGAGATGAGATCACACTCAGAACGTCCCAGAGGCACCTTCCCCTAGACAGACCAATCCAATATGGCCGCCATGTTCTTGGTTCCTCCCACCAGCTGTTATGTTCAACGGGGCCGTTATGGGACGGGGCTAATTAGAACCAGACCCGTTCCTGGGGGTGACTGGGAATGGGGGGGACTCGGTGTGGGGGGGTCAGCAGGCACCACCGGAGGCCAGTCTCCAAGATAGCCAACCTCCCCAGCCCCTCCGCCCTGGAACCGTGGCTCCCAACATGGCCGCCCGCTGTGGAGGGGAGCGACTGCGGCTGAATTACCCCCCCCCGGGGGCGTCTCTCTCTGTCCCCCCCCAGGGTACACGGGGCAGCTGTGTGAGGTGAACCCCGACGACTGCGTGGAGCACCACTGCCGGAACGGGGGGGCTTGCCAGGACGGGGTGGGGACATACTCCTGCCTCTGCCCCCCCGGCTGGACGGGTGAGTAGGACACCCCCCATCCCTTACTAGGGACAGGACCCAGGCGTCCTGGCTCACAGACCCCCTCCCCCCCACTCTAACCACCAGGCCCCACTCCCCTCCCAGAGCTGGGGAGAGAACCAGGAGTCCTGGCTCCCAGCCCCCCCTGCTCTAACCACTAGCTCCCACTGCCCTCCCAGAGCCGGGAGAGAACCCAGGAGTCCTGGCTCCCAGCCCCCCTGCTCTAACCCACCAGCCCCCACTCCCCTCCCAGAGCCAGGGAGAGAACCCAGGAGTTCTGGCTCCCAGTACCCCCTGCTCTAACCACTAGCCCCCACTCCCCTCCCAGAGCTGGGATAGAACCCAGGAGTTCTGGCTCCCAGCCCCCCCGCTCTAACCACTAGCCCCCCCCGGCATCCTGACATGCTCCCCACAGGCTGGGACTGTGCGGGGGACGAGGACGAGTGCCTGGCGCCGGGCCCCCCCCCCCTGCCACCACGGCGGCACCTGCCACAACCTGCCCGGGGGCTTCCGCTGCGTCTGCGTCAACGGCTGGTCGGGCACCAGCTGCAGCCACAACGTGGACGACTGCGTCTCGGCCACCTGCTTCCCCGGCGCCACCTGCCTGGACCGTGTGGGCACCTTCCTCTGCCAGTGCCCCCCGGGGCGCACAGGTGGGGCCGGCGGGGGGGTGGGGAGTGGGGTGGGCCTGTCCCCTCTAGGGGGCGCCGGCTCCCGTCCGGCCCCAGGGTGGGGACTGGCTGGCTCAGGGGGGTGGGGAATGGGGCAGGCCCCGATCTGGGTGCGGCTGGCTCTGGGTGGGAGCATCTCTCACCCCATCTGACGCCCCCAGGGCTCCTGTGCCACCTGAGCGACGTCTGCCTGAGCAGCCCCTGCCACGCGGAGGCCTCGTGCGACACCAACCCCCTGACGGGCTCGGCTGTGTGCGTGTGCCAGCCGGGCTCCACCGGGCCCACCTGCCACCAGGACCTGGACGAGTGCCAGCTGGGTGAGTGAGACCGGGGGTCGGGCACAGGCAGGGCACGATCAGCTGCGTGTCTCTGCCCGCATGTCACGTGAACGGCACGTCGGTGCTGGTCCCGTGTCGCTGAGCATGTGGGCCAGGCCCGTGAATTAAATCTCTGCCTGTTGCCCTGTGTCTGTGCGTGTGCTTTGCACGTTTATGCACCATCCTGTGTGTCTGTGTGGACATGCACATTTGTGTTGTTTGTGTGCCTTCATCTGCATCACATGACTGTGTGTGTGCATTACATGTCTGGGCATATTTTCCATGTGTGTCTGTGTGTGTTGTCTACATGTGTCCATCACATGTCATTGCGTGCCCCCCCCAAGTCCACGCATGTTCATCACATGTTGGTTCATGGCCCCCCGTGTCCAGGCGTGTTGATCGTGTGTCTGCACATGGCCCCTGAGTCCAGGCGTGTTCATTGTGTGTTGGTGCCTGCCCCCCCGTGTCCAGGCATGTTCATCGTGTGTCGGTGCATGGCTCCCCGTTTCCAGGCATGTCCGCATGTCTGCACATGGACCCATGTCCAGGCGTGTTCATCGCGTGTCAGTGCCTGGCCCCCCGTGTCCAGGCGTGTTCATCGTGTGTCATTGCCGTGTTGGCCCCACGCCAGCCCCCTGACGCCCCTCCCCCAGGCGCGGAGCCGTGCGAGCACGGCGGGCGCTGTGAGAACACCGTGGGCTCCTTCCGGTGCCGCTGCCCGGCCGGCTACACGGGGTCCCGCTGCGAGGCCGACGTGAACGAGTGTCTGAGCCAGCCCTGCCTGCGGGGGGCGCCCTGCCTGGACCTGCTTGGCCACTTCCAGTGCCTCTGCCCCCCAGGCTCCCTGGGGCCCACATGCGAGCGAGAGGCCGACCCCTGCGCCAGTCACCCCTGCGGGAACGGGGGGCGCTGCCAGGCCGGGACGGGGGCCTTCCGCTGCCACTGCCCCCCTGGTGAGACACCCACTGGGATCTGGGGGTCTGGGGGCTGCCATGAGGGGGCTGGGCATGGACTGGGATCTGGGGGGCTGGGGGCTGTCTCGGGGGGCTGGACATGGACCGAGATCTGGGGGGCTGGGGGCTGCCATGGGGGGGCTGGGCATGGACTGGGATCTGGGGGGCTGGGGGCTGCCTTGGGGGGGCTGGGGGCTGTCTCGGGGGGCTGGACATGGACCGAGATCTGGGGGGCTGGGGGCTGCCATGGGGGGGCTGGGCATGGACTGGGATCTGGGGGGCTGGGGGCTGTCATGGGGGGGCTGGGCATGGACCGGGATCTGGGGGGCTGGGCATGGACCGGGAATGGGGGGGTGGGGGCTGTCTCGGGGGGGGGGCTGGGCATGGACCGGGACTTGGGGGATCTGTCTCTGTTGGGGGACATTAGAACTGGGACAGGGGAGTGTAGATTTGGGGGTACAAGGACCCAGGGGACACGGGCATAGGGGGGCGGATTTGGGGGATTCCCCTGGGGGACGTGGGGCAGGGACTGGGGAGCTGGGTTGGAGCCCCCCTGACCCCCCCGTCGCCCCAGGGTTCGAGGGGCCGCGCTGCCTGGAAGAGGTGGGGGCCTGCGCCAGTGACCCCTGCCGGGGGGGCACCTGCCTGGAGATCGCGGGTGGCTTCTCCTGCCTCTGCCCCCCGGGCTTCACGGGCCCCGACTGCGCCCCCTGGAGCGACGCCTGCAGCCAGTGGCCCTGCGCCCAGGGCACCTGCCAGAGCCACCCGCAGGGGTAAGGGGGGCCGGGGCTGGGGGGTGGGTAAGGGGGGGCCGGGGTTGGGGGGCGGAACCTCACACTGACCCCGCCCCCCTGCCTCACACAGGGCTCTGTGCGTCTGCGCCCCCGGCTGGACGGGCCGGGACTGCTCGGCCGAGATCGACCACTGCGATTCGGGGCCCTGCCCCCAGGGGGCGACCTGCCAGCCCCAGCCCCACGGCTACAGCTGCACCTGCCCCCAGGGGTTCACAGGTAATGGCCCCCCCACTCCCGACCCCCACTCCCGACCCGCAGCCCCCCAGCTCTGCCCGGTGCCCCTCACTCCCGACCCGCAGCCCCCGGCTCCCCTGGCGCCCCTCACTCCTGATCCGCAGCCCCCCAGCTCTGCCCGGCGCCCCCCCTCCTGACCCGCAGCCCCCTGCTCCCCCGGCGCCCCCCACTCCTGACCTACAGCCCCCGGCTCCCCCGGCGCCCCCCACTCCTGACCCGCAGCCCCCGGCTCCCCCAGTGCCCCCCACTCCTGACCCGCAGCCCCTGCTCCCCCGGTGCCCCTCAATCCCGACCCGCAGCCCCCTGTCAGCCCAGCCCTGCCCTGGGTTCCCCGCTCTGTCTCTGCCCCCAGGTGTGAGGTGCGAGGAGGAGCTGGACGGGTGCCGGGGGGGGCCGTGTCGGAACGGGGGCACCTGCCAGAACAGCCCTGTGGGGTACCTCTGCCTCTGCCCCCCAGGGTTCAGCGGGGAGCGTTGTGAGAGCGACCTGGACCAGTGCGCCCCCAGTGAGTGGGGGGGACCGGGGGGGTCATTGGGTGGGGGGACTCAGGTCTGGGGGACATGAGGGGGGGACTAAGGGGCTGGGGGGGGTCTCAGGGCTGGGGGGCAGGGAGGCCGGTACCGGGATGGGCTGGGGCTAAGGAGGTGGGGGGGTCTCAGGGCTGGGAGGCTGGGGGGCTGGGGCCGAGGGGCACTGTAGGGGGTGGCACTGACCCCAGCTCTCCCCCAGATCCCTGCGGGAACGGTGGGTCCTGCCTGGACGGGGCCGGATCCTTCAGCTGCCTCTGCCCCCCGGCATTCAGTGGGGAGCGCTGCCAGGTGAGGGGCAGGGGGGGGAGGGGAGCAGGGAGGGGAAAGGGGCAGGGGGGAGGGGAGCGCTGCCAGGTGAGGGGCAGGGGGGGAGGGGAGCAGGGAGGGGAAAGGGGCAGGGGGGGAGGGGGATACAGTGTCTCCCCACTGAGGGGCTGGGGGTTCTCCCTGATGGTCTCTGTCTCTCCCCCAGACGCCGCTGCCCCCCCGCTGCCCCCCATGCCAGAACGGGGGGCGCTGCCAGCTGGGCGGCCCCTCCCCACCCCGCTGCCGCTGCCCCCCAGCCTGGGGGGGGCCCCTATGCCAGGAGCCGCAGAGCCCCTGCCAGGCGGCCGCCCAGAGACGAGGTGCCGAGGGGGGGCTGGAGGGAGGAATGGGGGGCCGGAGGTCTGGGGGTTCAAGGAAAAGGAATGAGGGGAGTGGGGGAGGGGGACTGGGGGATGCTGGGGGAGGGGGTAGCAGGAGCATGAGGAGGGGTGGAGGCAGTGGGGGAGGGAAAGGGGGGCTCTGGGAGGTGGGGGGGGCAGCTCCAGCCGGGGGCTCACTGCCCTGCTCTGCCCCCAGGGGTGCGGCTGGAGGAGCTGTGCGGGAACGGGGGGGCACTGCGTGGACGGGGCGGGGACCCCGCGCTGCTCCTGCCTGCCGGGCTGGGGGGGCCCATCCTGCCGCCAGGAGGCCAATCGGTGCCAACCGGACCCATGCGAACACGGGGCCACCTGCCTGGCCCGGCCTGGGGGCTACGTCTGCCAGGTGAGCTGCGCGGACGCCGGGGTCCCTGCCCGGACGCCGGGGTCCCTCGGCCCTGTGCTGGGGGGGGACCCTGCCTGGGCTGACCCCTGACCTCTCCCCATTGTAGTGCCCGCCCGGGCAGCACGGGGTGAACTGCTCAGAGCCGGGGCCTGGGGGGCCCTGCCAACCCCTGCCCTGCCAGAACGGGGGCACCTGCTCCCAGCGCCCCACCGGCCCCTACTGCGCCTGCCCCCCCAGCACGCACGGTAAGTGGGCGGGGGAGGGGCGGGGGGCCAGGGCAGGATGGGGAAGGGTTCGTTGGGAGTGGGGGCGGTCGAGGGGGGTTGTTGGGCGGCGGGGGGGCTCCAGGGACGGCCTGTTCTAACTCTCCTGTGCCCCCCCGCCAGGATCCCGGTGTGAGTCAGTGATTGACAGCTGCCAATCAAACCCATGTGCCAATGGGGGGGACCTGCGCTGTGACGGCCAGCACCCCCTCCGGCTTCACCTGCCGCTGCCCTTCGGTGAGCTCCCCCGGACGCCTGGGTCCTTTCCCCACTCCCTCCTCCCCTGACCCAAATGCCTGGGTCCTTTTCCCCCTCCACTACCGGACGCCTGGGTCCTTTCCCCGCTCTCCATTCCCTGCCGGACGCCTGGGTCCTTTCACCGCTCCCCATTCCCCCGCCCCTGATGCCTGGGTCCCTTTCCCCCTCCATCGCCAGATTCCTGGATCCTTTCCCTGCTCCCCTTCCCCTGCCGGACACTTGGGTCCTTTTGCCTCTCCCTTGCCGGATGCCTGGGTCCCTTTCCTCATTATCCATCTGACCCCCACCTCTTTCCGCACCCCCAGGGTTACAGCGGTGCCACCTGCGACGTCCAGCTGCCCCCCTGTGGATCCCACTACTGCCACCACAAAGGGGTGTGTGTCCAGCCCCCGGCCGGTCCCCGCTGCCTCTGCCCGGGAGGCTACGGGGGCCCCGATTGCCTCCAGCCCCGCCCCCCGGCGCCCTGCCCCCCTGGCGGCTCGGCCTGCCCCCAGCCTGGGGCGGGGGGGGCCCTGCAGGGAGCTGGCGGGGGATGGCATCTGCCACCCGGCCTGCAGCTCCCCCTCCAGCGCCTGGGACGGGGGTGACTGCTCGCTGGGGGTGCTGGAGCCCTGGGCGGGGTGCCCGGAGCTGTGCCAGCCGGGCTTCCGCGACGGGCGCTGCCAGCCCCAGTGCGACAGCGAGGCCTGTCTGTACGACGGGTACGACTGCCGCCCGGCCACCTGCAGGTGAGGGGCCTCGGGGGGCGCCGGGCTGGGCTGGGGCGGGGAACGGGGCCGGCTTTGAGCTCGGACTCGCTGCTGGGGTGGGGGGATGGGGTCTGCGATGGGGGGGTCTCATCGGGGGGATGGGGAGTGGGTGCATCTGGGGGGCTGCCGGGCGGGGGAACATTGGGGGCTGAGAGGGATTGGGGGTTCAGGGGGTGTCTCCAAGTGTGACCGGGGGGCTGCGGGGGCAGATCCTGGGGGGCTCTGTGGGGGGTGGATTGGGGGAATCTGGGGGACCCGGGGGGGCTGTGGGGGGTGGGTCCGGGGAGCTCTGCAGGGTACCCCCAACCCGTGTCTCTGCCACCAGCCTGGCCTACGCCCACTACTGCCACGACCACTTTGCCAACGGACACTGCGACCGGGGCTGCCTGACCCCCGAGTGCGGCTGGGACGGGGGGGACTGCGCCCTGGGGGGGGCCGGGCCGGCGGGGGAGGGGGCCACCCTGGGGCTGGCGGCCGCCCTGCCCCCCCCGGCCCTGCCCGGCCTTCTCCACGCCCTGGCGCTGGCCCTGCGTGTGGGGCTGAGCCCCCGGCGCGACCCCCAGGGCCGGCCCAGGCTGTACCCCTACACAGGGCGCGAGGGGCCAGGCGGGGGGAACCGCACCGGCCGGAGGCCCCCCCGCCCTGCCCCACACCCTGCGCCCACCGCAGCCGGCCAGGAGGGGGAGACGGATGCCATCGGGTGAGTGAGACTCCCCTGAACCCCCAAATCCCGCATTCCCACACCCCAATATCCACACACCCTGACCTTCCAAATCCCCCATCCCCTGACCCCCAAATCCTGCATTCCTGCACCCCAAAATCCACACACCCTGACCCCCCAAATCCCTTCGACCTTCCAAATCCCCCATTGCCCCACCCCCAATCTCCACAGCCCCTGAATCCCCAGCCAACTGCGGGGACCTGCCATGGGGGAGAGGGACACCATCGGGTGAGACCCCCCCAATCCCTCCCACTCCCGATTCCCCAATCAACACCCTGTCCCAACACGGACCCCACCCCCATAGGGAGAGACCCTGCTCCCCAAAACCTCCCTTTCCAGCAGCCCCTGACCCCGCGCCGCCCCCCAGGTCCGTCGTGTTCCTGGTGGTGGACGGGTCCCGCTGCGCCGGGCGCTGCCTGACAACCCCCGAGGGCGCCCGGCGCTTCCTGGGGGCGCTGGCCGCCTCCAACGCTCTGGGGGCGCTGACCCCCCACCCCCTGGCGGCCGTGTGGGTCGAAGAGGCCAGCAGCGGTAAGCGGGGGCTGGGGAGGGGGCAGGGCAGTGGGGGCACAGGCTGGGGGGGATCGTGGAGGGATACTCAAGGGGGGGCAGGCCAGGGGGGACAGGGAGGGGTCAAGGCAGTGGTGGGGGGTAGTGGGGCCAGGTTGGGAAGGGGTCCCAAGAGGGGTGTGGGGGAGGATCCGTCATTGGGGGTCAGCCTGTGCCCCCAATTTCACCCCCTGCCTCTCCCCCCCCCCCCAGAACCCCAGGCCTCTGCCCCACGGCTGCCCTGGCCCCTGCTCGGCAGCCTGCTCGCGGGGGGGCTGGTGCTGGCCCTGGGGGCCGTGGTCGGGCTCCGGCTGCGCCGCCGGGGGACGAGGAAACAGGGGGTGCTCTGGCTACCCGCGGGGTTCGCCCGCCCCCGGGACCCCAACGCCCGGCGCCGCCGGGACCCCGTCGGAGAGGATGCCATCGGGCTGAAGTGAGTGACATAGCGACACCCCCCCCCAGCACCCCCTGGGGGGCCAGGCTGGGACACTCACCCCACTTCTCCTTCCCAGGCCTCTGAAGCTGGACCCCGAGTTGGAGGACGACGGGCAGCCGACCTCTCAGGAAATCGAGGTATCGGGGTGACCCCAACTGGGCTGGGAGCCCCGGGGGGCCAGGCAGGGACCCGTCTTCCCATTGAGAGGTTGGGGGCATTGCCCGGAGGGAGGGGCTGGGAGCCCCAAAGCCAGGGGTTGGTGGGGAGGCGATAACACTTGGGGGGCCATTAATCCCCATCCCCCTCCTGCCAGGCTGACGCCCCCCCCTCGGACCAGGACTGCCGGCAATGGACACCCAAGCACCTGCGTGCCGGGGCTCCCATCCCACAATGCATCATGCTGACCCCGCCCCAGGACGAGGACCCCGAGGGGCGGGACCTCGACACCAGGGGGCCAGGTGAGGGGCAGGGTGGGGTCCCCCCTCCCAGTATCCTCAAACATACGCAGAATTAGTACAGGGTGGGGAGGAAACCCTGCCCACAGGAAGTGGGAATTCCCACCCGGGGGGATGATAGGGTGATGTCCTGCCCACAGGAAGTTTCACCCAGAGGAAAGGAGGAAGTTCCGCCCACTACACATGGGAATTCCTGCCCTGCAGGAAGTGAGTGAAAGGAGGGAGTCCCGGCCTGCAGAGGAAGGGGAAGTCCCGCCCCCCATGGCAAGAGGAAGTCCCATGCTAGAGGTTGGCTGAGAGGGGGAAGTGCTGCCCACAGGAAGTGGGAAAACAGGAAGCCCCCCAGGGCAGGTGGGGAAAAGAGGAAGTCCCGCCCTATAGGGATTCGGTGACGGAGGTAAGTCCCACCCACAGGAAGTGGGAAAACAGGAAGCCCGCCCCAGGGCAGGCAGGGAAAGGGGGAAGTCCTGCCCCCGTCCTGACGCTTGTCTCTCGGCACCATGGCAGATGGGGTGACGCCGCTGATGGCAGCGGTGTGCGCGGGGGGCACCGTGGGGGAGCTGCTGGCGCAGGGGGCGCAGCTGGACGCCCAGACGGATGCGACGGGGGAGACGGCCCTGCACCTGGCCGCCCGCTTCGCCCGGGCCAGCGCCGTCCGCAGCCTCCTGGATGCCGGTGCCAACCCCAACACACGGGACCGGGCGGGGCGCAGCCCCCTGCACAGTGCCATTGGGGCCGATGCCCTGGGGGCCTGCCAGGTGCGGGGGCAGGGTGGTGGGAGGTGGGGGACAGGAATGGGGGATCTGTCCCCCAAGTCCCTGTCTAGTCCTGCAGAGAGCTGGATGTTGCTACTCTGTCTGTCCCCACCTGCCCCGAGTTGGGCTGTTCACTCTGAGCCCTACTGATGGCTGGTGCAAACCACGCCCCGATCTCTGCAGCATCCAGCCACAACCCCCTAACCTCCCCCTCCCAGACGGCCCCCCAGTCCCAAACCCGCAGCCCTCCCACTCTGGTACGACTCCCCCCCCCGCCCCGTTCCCAGGGCAGAAATCAAGTGTGAAATTCCAGGCAGGGGGCAGATCCCAGTGGGCCCTAGCTGGGGAATGGGGGACAATCCAAGATGGCTGCGCCACAGAACCATGCCCCATGCCACATGGGGTAGGGGGCGGGGAATGGGGCTGGAGGCCCCGCCCCTAATGTCACACGCACACACCCCTCCCCCCTCCAGATCCTGATTCGCTGCCGGCAGACGGACCTGGACGCCCGGATGAGCGACGGTGCCACCCCCCTGATCCTGGCCACGCGCCTGGCGGTGGAGAGTGGGACGGAGGAGCTGCTGCGGGGCGGGGCGGCTGTCAATGCCGCCGACAAGTGGGGTCAGCAGGGGGCGCCGGGGGCCTGGGCGAGGGGGACGGGGCCAGCAGGGGGCGCCAGGGGGCTGGGCTGTGGGCAGAGGGTGCCGGGGGGGGCCGCAGAGAAGGGGTGGGGGGGGCAGGCCGGGGGTCCTGGCTCCGCTGTCTCACCCCGCCCTTGCCTGGCAGGGAAGACGGCCCTGCACTGGGCTGCAGCTGTGAATAACGCCCAGGCCGCCCTCGCCCTGCTCCGGAGCGGCGCCAGCAAGGACGCCCAGGACAACCGGGTAACGGGGCCCGGACTGGGGGGGTGGGGTCCTCCATTAGCACAGTCAGGGGAGAACCCCAGAGTCCTGGCTCCCAGCCCCCCCTGCTCTAACCACTAGGCCCCACTCCCCTCCCAGAGCTGGGGAGAGAACCCAGGAGTCCTGGTTCCCAGCCCCCCCTGCTCTAACCCACCAGCCCCCCTCCCCTCCCAGAGCCAGGGAGAGAACCCAGGAGTCCTGGCTCCCAGCCCCCCCTGCTCTAACCCACCAGCCCCCCTCCCTTCCCAGAGCCAGGGAGAACCCAGGAGTCCTGGCTCCCAGCCCCCCCTGCTCTAACCCACCAGCCCCCACTCCCCTCCTAGAGCCGGGGAGAGAACCCAGGAGTCCTGGCTCCCAGCCCCCCTGCTCTAACCCACCAGCCCCCACTCCCCTCCCAGAGCCGGGCAGAGAGCCCAGGAGTCCTGGCTCCCAGCCCCCCCGCGTGTCCTGACCCCCCTGTGCCCGCAGGCGCAGACCCCGCTGTTCCTGGCGGCCCGGGAGGGCAGCGCGGACGTGGTGCGGATCCTGCTCCGGCACCGGGCGAGCCGGCAGCTCCCGGACGAGCTGGGTCACCTGCCCCGCGACGCCGCCCTCTCCCGCGCCCACCACGACCTGCTCCGCCTGCTGGACGACCCCCGCCTGGGCCCCCCGCCCCGCCGCCCCCCCAGGCGCCACCCCCTCTTGGAGCAGCCGGAGCCGCCCGCCCCCTGCCTCGCGCCCCACCGGCCCTGGGCTCCCGGCCAATCGGACGCCGCCCTGGTGCAGTGACTCCGCCTCCCCGGTGCAGTGACTCCGCCCCCGGGGCGCTGCTGGGGAGGGGGCTCGGATTGGACAGCAGAGGGGTGTGGCCATGCCGGGCTGTGACATCACCAGGCGGGCAGAGCGAGCGCCGGAGGATGATGTCAGAGACAGGAAGTGAGGTCACACCGTGGCGTGGTGACATGCCCACGGGATGCTGATGTCGCAGCCTGGAAATGATGTCACACGGAAGGCGGTGATGTCATAACGTGCAACCCAGTGGACAGGAAATGATGTCACCCAGGACACTGACAGCCTCAGGTGCTCTGACATCATTGACAAGACGTGACAGCGCCCAATGGGAAAGCACGACAGGCAGGAAGTGATGTCACACTCCCAGGAACTGATGATGTCACACGGGGAGCCTTGTGATGATGTCATGGAGCAGGAAGAGGCGGGGCTTTGCAACCCTGCCTGTCACAGAGGGACAGGTGGTGGGTGGATGACCCCCCCCCGGCACCAACCCCTGCCCCCGCCCTCTCCCACATATTTATACCCCCATTTACACACACACCCCCATGCAGCTGGAGAATAAAGTGAGTTGATGCCTCTGTCTCTGGCTGGGATAAAATGTCTGGGGGGGGCAGAGGGGGAAACGGAGGCGCAGGGAGACGCTGCCCAGTCCAGACCCCGGAGTGAACCCAGGAGTCCTGGCTCCTGCCCCCCCAATCAGAAGCCGTCACCCCCCTTTGCCCCAGCAGTTTTTTTACTTTTTCACAAACATCAGGAATTAGCTTAGAAAACTCTGAGTCTCTGGCTCCATTCCCCCCCCCGGGCGGCTCTGGGGGGGGGGGGGGCAGGAGCCCCCGTCTTTGCCCACCCGGGGGCATCAGGAGGCGTGGCTGGTCTCAGGCGTGGGGGGGTTCCCCGTTCCTGCAGCGAGTCCGGCCTGGTCTCAGCCCCTGGTCGTTGGTGTGTGGGGGGGGGACGTGGGTGGGTCCCCCATCTGTGCACTGAGGCCCCTGTTCTCAGCTGAGCTCTCCAGGGTCCCCCCAATTCCTGCAGCAAGTTGGGGCCAGTCTCAGCCAGTAGCGTTAGTCGGGGCTTCCTGGGGGGTTCCCCATTTCCGTCATGATCTGTGTCCATTCCCAGCCCCCAGGTGTTAGTAGGGGGGGCGGGGGACCCCCATTTCTACAGCGAGTTGTGTCCATTCTCAGCTATCAGCGGGGGACTGGGGAGGGAATGAGCCCTCCCCGTTTCAGCTGCTGTCTCCCCCATTCCTGCAGCGAGCTGGGCCTGGTCTCGGCCCCCCCTTCCCCTGCCCGTCGGGGGGGGCTCAGCAGGGGTGGGGCAGCAGGGCAGGGGGGAGCTCCGAGCGCTGCTCCTCCATGCGTCCCCCCTGCACCCGCAGCAGCAGGTCGAAGAGCTCCTGGGCCCCCAGCGGGATGGGGGGGGTCGCTGCGCTGCTCCTCCAGCCGCTGGCTCTGGGGGGGGGACGGGGGTTAGTGTCTGCGGGGGGGGGGGCTGTTAGGGGTCATGGGTTAGGGCACAGGGGTGGCAGGTCTGGGGGGATCTCAGGGAACTGATGGGCAGGAGCCCCTGGGAGAGATCCTGGGGAGGAGGTGAGCAGCCCTCTGTGGAGAAAGAAGTGGTTCGGGACTATTTAGAAAACCTGGACGAGCACAAGTCCATGGGGCCGGATGTGCTGCATCCGAGGGTGCTAAAGGAGTTGGCGGATGAGATTGCAGAGCCATTAGCCATTATCTTTGAAAACTCATGGCGATCGGGGGAGGTCCCAGATGACTGGAAAAAGGCTAATGTAGTGCCCATCTTTAAAAAAGGGAAGGAGGAGGATCCGGGGAACTACAGGCCAGTCAGCCTCACCTCAGTCCCTGGAAAAATCATGGAGCAGGTCCTCAAGGAATCAATTATGAAACACTTAGAGGAGAGGAAAGTGATCAGGAACAGTCAGCATGGATTCACCAAGGGGAAGTCATGCCTGACTAACCTAATTGCCTTCTATGATGAGATAACTGGCTCTGTGGATGAGGGGAAAGCAGTGGACGTGTTATTCCTTGACTTTAGCAAAGCTTTTGATACGGTCTCCCACAGTATTCTTGCCGCCAAGTTAAAGAAGT
Organism: Malaclemys terrapin pileata; assembly: GCF_027887155.1. Taxonomy (NCBI): domain Eukaryota; kingdom Metazoa; phylum Chordata; order Testudines; family Emydidae; genus Malaclemys; species Malaclemys terrapin. The sequence goes on along the minus strand of NW_026530219.1, from coordinate 87,324 downwards.
ATGGGCTGGATGAATGGACTGTAAGGTGGATAGAAAGCTGGCTAGATCGTCAGGCTCAACGGGTAGTGATCAATGGCTCCATGTCTAGTTGGCAGCCCGTATCAAGCAGAGTGCCCCAAGGGTCGGTCCTGGGGCCGGTTTTGTTCAATATCTTCATTAATGATCTGGAGGATGGCGTGGACTGCACTCTCAGCAAGTTTGCAGATGACACTACACTAGGAGGCGTTGTAGATACACTAGAAGGTAGGGATCGGATACAGAGGGACCTAGACAAATGTGAGGACTGGACCAAAAGAAACCTGATGAGGTTCAACAAGGACAAGTGCAGAGTCCTGCACTTAGGACGGAAGAATCCCATGCACTGCTACAGACTAGGGACCGAATGGCTAGGTAGCAGTTCTGTAGAAAAGGACCTAGGGGTCACAGTGGACGAGAAGCTGGATATGAGTCAACAGTTGTAGATAAATCTCTGATAATTTTCATATGACTTTACATTGTGCCTCTTCTGGTGGGTCTACCCACGTGTGACCTCTGTTATCAAAGCCTCATTTAGAAACTTTTCATTGCCCTTGGTATAATATTATAGCCCCTCAGGATAGAATAAGATAGAAGAAAAATTTCTTTTTGCTAGCAGTAGAACAAGAGCTCCCCCCCCACTCTTAATCAATTGCCCTGTTGAACGAATGAGGTGTGGATGAGCAAGGCATGGAAGGCAGCACCTCCAGACAGCCTCAACTGTTGGAGAGGGGCTGGGAGCCAGACCCAAGGACAATAAAACGTGTCAAGTGGGCTCATTAAAGACAAGCAGACATACCGACGGCCTCGGGGGTTAGAAGCAAGCACCTTCTTTTGGAAACACCCTCTTTGCAGCATTGGGACAACACTCAAAAGAAAGCAGCACAAAGGACCAATGGACACAGACACAGAGTTTGAATCTGGTCTAGATTTGCATAAGAGGAAAGCTGCTATAAAAGTGAGGTGTCTTGCAGAGGACCCCGGGTCTCGTCTTGTCAACATGGGAGCATCGATCCGGATCGGCAGAAGCCCGGCTCCACCCCCTCCCCCATCTAACTCACCTGGCCAGTGAAGTTAAGGGGAGCAACTAATTGGTAACAACAAGACGGAGTGTGTTTGTGTGTGTGTGTGTGTGTGTGTGTAATATATTATATGCATATGATACAGTGTTAATGAATACATGTATTACTAATAAATGTGGCGTTTTGCCTTATTCCCCCTGAAAAGATCCGGTGCAGTACTTTAAGTACAACACAGTGTGCTCTTGTTGCCAAGAAGGCTAAGGGCATTTTGGGCTGTATAAGTAGGGGCATTGCCAGCAGATCGAGGAACGTGATCGTTCCCCTTTATTCGACACTGGTGAGGCCTCACCTGGAGTACTGTGTCCAGTTTTGGGCCCCACACTACAAGAAGGATGTGGAAAAATTGGAAAGAGTCCAGCGAAGGGCAATGAAAATGGTTAGGGGTCTGGAGCACATGATTTATGAGGAGAGGCTGAGGGAACTGGGATTGTTTAGTCTCCAGAAGAGAGGAATGAGGGGGGATTTGATAGCAGCCTTCAACTACCTGAAGGGGGGTTCCAAAGAGGATGGAGCTCGGCTGTTCTCAGTGGTGGTAGATGACAGAACAAGGAGCAATGGTCTCAAGTTGCAGTGGGGGAGGTTTAGGTTGGATATTAGGAAACACTATTTCACTAGGAGGGTCGTGAAGCACTGGAATGCATTACCTAGGGAGGTGGTGGAATCTCCATCCTTAGAGGTTTTTAAGGCCCAGCTTGACAGAGCCCTGGCTGGGATGATTTAGTTGGGAATTGGTCCTGCTTTGAGCAGGGGGTTGGACTAGATACCTCCTGAGGTCCCTTCCAACTCTGATATTCTATGATCTCGGGGGGTCTGGAGGGAGGGGTTATGGGGTGGGGGTCTCGGGGACTGGGGGGTCAGGCAGGACTCAGGGGTGGGGGTTCCGGGGGGCCAACCTCTTACCTGGTGGGTGAGGATGGTGCTGTACAACTCCTCCCCCTGGTCGGGGGGCTCCGGAGGCCCCTTGGCCCCCTCTTCAGCCCCCTCCTCGGCCCCGGGGTCCCCCGCGAAGTCAGCCCGCTGGTCGTCCAGCCGCCGGGCCTGGGCCGTGGCCACCAGCTCGAAGAACTGCTCGGCCTGCAGCGAGGTGAGCGAGCAGAACTTCCCTGGGGGGTTGGGGGGGGTTAGACAGGGCTGGACGGTGCCCCCCAGCTCTACCCCTGCTACACCCCCCCCAGCTGCACCCCCACTTCACCCCCCACTGCACCCCATAGCTGCACCCCCCCCGGCTGCACCCCCTGCCAGACTGCACCCTCCCCCCCATGGCTGGCAGAGGGATGGAGGTGATGGGGGTAAGAGGAAGAAGGCTGGGAATGGAGGGGCTGGATGGGGGGAGCTGAGAGGGGCACAGGGTGAGGGGGAAGGGATGGGGGCCATGGGGCGTGCAGAGGGATTGAAGGAGGGGTTGGGTCAGGGCGATAGAGAAGAGGGGGCTGGGGCAGAGGGGAAGGGGTTGGGGGGCAGAGGGGAAGGGGGAGGGATTCAGGGGCAGAGGAGAAGGTTTGGGGGCAGGGGCAGGGGCTGGGGCTGGGGCCAGGCGAGGGGTTGGGGGGCAGGGAGTCGGGGGGAGGGGTCAGGAGATGTTGGGGCACAGGACAGGCCGGCGCGGGGCCGCGTCTCTTACCTGCTCCCCCCAGCAGGCCCTCGGTGGGGGTCCCGGGCAGCGAGCGCCAGGGCCGGGCGGGGTCGTGGCGGGGTGCCCCCCGCAGGCCGGGCAGGACACAGCGCTGCTCATTCAGCCGCCGGCTCTGGGAGCGGAAGAGCAGGTCGAAGAGCCGCTCCCGGTCGAAGGGGTCCAGGGGGTCGGCCTGGGGGGAGAGCGGGGTCAGGACGCCTGGGTTCCCTGCCCGGCGCGGGGGAGGGAGGGGGGCGCCAGGACGCCTGGGTTCCGTTCCTCACCTCTGTCGGTGTGGGGGAGTCGGAGCTGTCCGGGGCAGGGCGGTCGCTGCTGGTCCGGTCCTGTCCCACCGAGAGGTCCCCAGGGTCCCTCCCTGCGACGTCCTCGTCTGGGGGCACCAGGGGGTCAGTCGTGGGGGCTGAGCCCCCAAAGGAAGCTGGGCTGGGGGGGCACAGCTGGGCGTTGTCCCCCACCGCCCCCTCACTCTCCAAACTAGTCATGGCCTGGAACAGGAAGGGGGCAGAGATGTGGGGGGCAGAGATATGGGGGGCCCATCCCGCTGTCCCCCGGCGCTCCCCTCAGCCTGGGCCGGCTCCATCTCTCTCCAGCTGCCCCCCAACCCTGCCCCCCATGGGCTTCCCAAACCCCGCCACCAGCCCCTGCCCCAGCCAGGGGAGGAAATGGGGGGAGGGGCCGAGGGGGCTGGGGGAGGGGAAGAAGTTGGGGGAAGGGGAGAGGTCTAGGCCTAGGACAGGCAGGGGAGGGGGCCAGCAGGGGGGCAGGGCAGTCTAGGGGAGGGAGCCAGGGGAGGGGGACAGAAGCTGGGCTCCCCCACTGAAAGTAACCGGACTTTGGCACCATGCCCCCCCCCGACCCCCACCGCGAGACCCCCCCTCCCCTCCCCTCCCCCAGCCCCTGTGACCTCTCCAGGGCCCCCACCCCAGTCCCTCATTGCCCCTCCCCCACTCGAACCCACCTGTTCCCACCCACTGGCCCCGCGCACCCAGAGGAGCACCCAGCCCCCACCCGCTGCCCCCCAGCTCCCCCCTCACCGCGGCTCCCGGCTGCCCCTCTGCCGCGCCCCGTTCGGGGCCCTGGCTGCCCCACCACGGCCCTTCCTGCCAGCGCCCCATTGGCTGGCGCCTGCCCCCCCGCGCCCCCACGTCACAGGATGTTGCGCCCAAAGAGACGCGGTTTCCACTTTGCACAATCCCCCCCCGCCCCCAACAACTCACTTCCCCCCCAGCAACAGCCAGAGCAGGGGGTGCCCTCCCCAGGCAGTCAGGGCCGCAGGGAGTGAGGGGCACCAGCAGGGCTGAGGGGAGCCCAGGGCTGGGCTGGCAGGGGCTGCAGGTCGGGAGTGAGGGGCACCGGGAGAGCTGGGGGGGCAGGGCCGGGCTGGCGGGGGCTGCGGGTCGGGAGTGAGGGGCACCGGCAGAGCTGGGGGGGGCAGGGCTGGGCTAGCGGGGGCTGCGGGTCGGGAGTGAGGGGCACCGGCAGAGCTGGGGGGGGGCAGAGCTGGGCCGGCGGGGGCTGTGGGTCTGGAGTGAGGGGCACCGGCAGAGCTGGGGGGGGCAGGGCCGGGCCGGCAGGGGCTGTGGGTCGGGAGTGAGGGGCACCGGCAGAGCTGGGGGGGCAGGGCTGGGCCGGCAGGGGCTGTGGGTCGGGAGTGAGGGGCACCGGCAGAGCTGGGGGGGGCAGAGCTGGGCTGGCAGGGGCTGTGGGTCGGGAGTGAGGGGCACCGGCAGAGCTGTGGGGGGCTCAGGGCTGGGCTAGCAGGGGCTGTGGGTCGGGAGTGAGGGGCACCGGCAGAGCTGGGGGGTACCCAGGGCTGGGCTGGCAGGGGCTGGGGGTCGGGAGTGAGGGGCACCGGCAGAGCTGGGGGGACAGGGCTGGGCTGGCAGGGGCTGTGGGTCGGGAGTGAGGGGCACCGGCAGAGCTGGGGGGTACCCAGGGCTGGGCTAGCAGGGGCTGCGGGTCGGGAGTGAGGGGCACCGGCAGAGCTGGGGGGGCCCAGGGCTGGGCTGGCAGGGGCTGTGGGTCGGGAGTGAGGGGCTCCAGCCCTCAGAGGGGAGTGGGGTCTAGTGGTCACAGGGGGGTCTGGGATCCCCAAGTGACAGCCCCACAGCTCACCCCCCCCAGGTCTCCCCGCCCTTCCCAGGCCCCTTTGAGGGGTCCGGTTACAGGCCCGCCCCGTCCAGGGGCGCGGCGGGGGGAGGGGCCCTGGCTGCCTTGAACGTGATTGGCTGTTCCCTGCTCTCCCCTCCCCCAATCGCTGCGGGGGGGGGTGCTAAGGGGCCCCAGTCCCCGCCCTTGTCTGGAGGAAATAAAAGAAAATTTTCTGTAGCCTGGTCCCAGGAGTCCTGGCTCCTGGCCCCTCCCCCGCCCAGCGCTGGGGAGAGAACCCAGGAGTCCTGGCTCCCGGCCCCTCCACCTGTGAGCGCCCTCACCCCCCGGAAATTCCTGTCCTGTCCCTTTAAGGCCCCCCCCTTCCCCCCGCGGCCGCCAGGGGGCAGCACCGATACGCGCCGGCTGCAGCGAGCCCGGGCGAGCCCCGACCCCCCCCCGCCCCGCCCCGCCGCGGCTCCATCTTGGCAGCCCCGGAGTCTCCCGGGGCCCCCCCGGCGCTGTCGGGCCATGGAGGAGCAGGGGCGGCTGCTGCCCCCCCCCGGCCGGCCCGAGCCCGGCGAGCCCCGGCGCCAGGAGCTCGGCGAGATCCTGCAGCAGATCATGGGCATCACGGAGCAGAGCCTGGACGAGGCGCAGGCCAAGTACGGGGGGGGGCAGCGTCCGGAGCCAGGCAGGGAACCCAGGAGTCCGGGCTCCCCCCCTTCCCTCCCAGAGCCAAGCAGGGAACCCAGGAGTCCGGGCTCCCCCATCCTCTCTCCCGGAGCCAAGCAGGGAACCCAGGAGTCCGGGCTCCCCCCCCTTCCCTCCCAGAGCCAAGCAGGGAACCCAGGAGTCCGGGCTCCCCCACCCCCTCTCCCGGAGCCAAGCAGGGAACCCAGGAGTCCGGGCTCCCCCACCCCCTCTCCCGGAGCCAAGCAGGGAACCCAGGAGTCCGGGCTCCCCCACCCCCTCTCCCGGAGCCAAGCAGGGAACCCAGGAGTCCGGGCTCCCCTCCCCCACTCCCGGAGCCAAGCAGAGAACCCAGGAGTCCGGGCTCCCCCCCTTCCCTCCCAGAGCCAAGCAGGAAACCTAGGAGTCCGGGCTCCCCCACCCCCTCTCCCGGAGCCAAGCAGGGAACCCAGGAGTCCGGGCTCCCAGGCCCCACCAGCCCACCCCACCCCACTAGGCCCCACTCCCCTCCCAGAGCCGGGAAAGAACCCAGGAGTCTGGGCTTCCCCCCACACCAGCCCAGCCCACCAACCCCCACTCTCCTCCCTGATATAGGCAGGGAACCCAGGAGTCCTGGCTCCTGGACTCGCCCGCCAGCCCCCACTCCCCTCTCAGAGCCGGGGAGAGAACCCAGGAGTCCTGGCTCCCAGCCCCCCCTGCTCTAACCACCAGCCCCCACTCCCCTCCCAGACCTGGGGAGAGAACCCAGGAGTCCTTATCCAAAGGGTTGTGGGTCATAGTGTGGAATTACTGGGGGGGCAGGAGTGTCCCCCCCCGTATAAAGCTGCTTTATCTCTCACTCCCCCCCCCCCCCCCGCAGGAAACATGCCCTGAACTGCCACCGCATGAAGCCGGCGCTGTTCACCGTCCTGTGCGAGATCAAGGAGAAGACAGGTAGGGGGGTCCCGGGCCCCCCGTCCCCCTCCGCCTGGGCAGCCCCTGTCTGGGGCCGGAGCGCGGCCTGGGCGGGGTCCAGGCACTGAGCATCGGCCCCCCCTCCCTGTGCCCCACATGCCGGGGGGCCTGGGCAGCTGGGTCTGTGTGTGCAACAGGACCCTGTGTGTGGGGGTGTGTTACATCCAGCTGGTCAGCACCCTGCGTTGGGGGGACCCTGGCTGGGGTGTGTGTGTGTCGGGGGGGTGTTTAAAACACACAGAAATTGCGTTGTGTCCATATGCACACTATTGTGTGCATGGGATTTACGTGTGTTGCTACATGCGTGGAAGTCGTGTGTGTACAGAGATATTGTGTGTGTGTGTGTGTGTGTGTACTCGGCTGGCAGTGTGTCTATGTGTGACACACACTGTACTAATACTGACAGATACACACGCGTGTGCACGGACACGGACACACAGACACACACACACACAACCTCGCGGATCAGGTGCCCCCAGCTGTAGATCTGTGAGTGTGAGTGTGCTGGTTGTGGGTGTCAGTCAGGCGCGTGTGTAGGAAACAGGGAGCAGCCGGGCGTGGCCTGGGGGGGCGTGTGCCAGCGAGCAAGGGAGCCAGGGGGGGGGGGGAGGCGTTTGTTGGGGGGGAGGATTGGTGTCGGTTCCGTGTGTGCCCCAGGGGGGGCTGTTTGGGCCTGGGGTCTGCACCCCCTGGCCCCCCCCAACTAACCCCAGGGAGTTATTGGGGGTCCCCTGAGAGTGCGGGGGGGTTGGAGGGGGCCTTCCCAGGAGAGGAAGAGTCATTACTAGGTCGTCACCATGGCGACCATGGGGCCAGCGAGGGGGGCTTAACTTTTGACAGCGCCAGCTGAAGGGGCTGCGGGTCGGGAGTGAGGGGCACCGGCGGAGCGGGGGGGCTGCGGGTCGGGAGTGAGGGGCGCCGGAGGAGCGGGGGGGCTGCGGGTCGGGAGTGAGGGTCGCCGGCCGGGCCGGGGGCTGCGGGTTGGGAGTGAGGGGTGCCGGCGGAGCGGGGGGGCTGCGGGTCGGGAGTGAGGGGCGCCGGCGGAGGAGGAGGGGGCTGCGGGTCGGGAGTGAGGGACGCTGGGGGGCTGGGAGCTGCGGGTCGGGAGTGAGGGGCGCCGGCCAGGTCGGGAGCGAGGGGCGCCGGCCGGGCCGGGGGCTGTGGGTCGGGAGTGAGGGGCGCCGGCTGGGCCGGGGGCTGCGGGTCGGGAGTGAGGGGCGCCGGCTGGGTTGGGGGCTGCGGGTCGGGAGTGAGGGGCGCCGGCTGGGCTGGGGGCTGCGGGTCGGGAGTGAGGGGCGCTGGCGGAGTGGGGGGGCTGCGGGTCTGGAGTGAGGGGCGCCGGCGGAGCGGAGGGGCTACGGGTCGGGAGCGAGGGGCGCCGGCGGAGCGGAGGGGCTGCGGGTCGGGAGCGAGGGGCGCCGGCCGGGTCGGGAGCGAGGGGCGCCGGCCGGGTCGGGAGCGAGGGGCGTCGGCCGGGCCGGGGGCTGCGGGTCGGGAGCGAGGGGCGCCGGCCGGGTCGGGAGCAAGGGGCGCCGGCCGGATCGGGAGCGAGGGGCGTCGGCCGGGCCGGGGGCTGCGGGTCGGGAGCGAGGGGCGCCGGCGGGGCCGGGCCGGGGGCTGCGGGTCGGGAGCGAGGGGCGCCGGCGGGGCCGGGCCGGGGGCTGCGGGTCGGGAGCGAGGGGCGTCGGCCGGGCCGGGGGCCGCGGGTCGGGAGCGAGGGGCGTCGGCCGGGCCGGGGGCCGCGGGTCGGGAGTGAGGGGCGCCGGCGGGGCCGGGCCGGGGGCCGCGGGTCGGGAGCGAGGGGCGCCGGCGGGGCCGGGGGCTGCGGGTCGGGAGTGAGGGGCGCCGGCGGGGCCGGGGGCTGCGGGTCGGGAGTGAGGGGCACCGTGTGTCTCACCCCCCGCCGCCCCCGGCAGGGCTCAGCGTGCGGAGCAGCCAGGAGGAGGAGCCGGTGGACCCGCAGCTGATGCGACTGGACAACATGCTGCTGGCCGAGGGGGTGGCCGGGCCCGAGAAGGGAGGCGGATCGGCAGCAGCGGCGGCGGCAGCGGCGGCCTCGGGGGGTGTCTCCCCCGATAACTCCATTGAGCACTCGGATTATCGCAACAAGCTGGCGCAGATCCGCCAGATCTACCATGCCGAGCTGGAGAAATATGAGCAGGTGGGCGGGGCCTGCGTCAGGGGTGGGGCCTGGGTCAGGGGGCGGGGCTGGGACCATGGGCTGGGGCATGGGGCACCAGGGCTGAGGGGACGAGTTGGGGCGGGGCTGGGGTCCTCGGGCCCGGGAGCCTGACTGGGAGGGCGGGGCCTGGCCAGGGGCGAAGTTGGTGCTGTGCTGAGCCCTGCCCCCCGCAGGCGTGTAACGAGTTCACGACGCACGTGATGAACCTGCTGCGGGAGCAGAGCCGGACGCGCCCCGGTGGCGCCGCGGGAGATCGAGCGGATGGTCGGGATCATTCACCGCAAGTTCAGCTCCATCCAGATGCAGCTGAAACAGAGCACGTGTGAGGCCGTCATGATCCTGCGCTCCCGCTTCCTGGACGCCAGGTACCAGCCCCGCCCCCCAGCGCCTGGCCCCGCCCCCCAGCGCCTGGCCCCCGCCTCCCAGCGCCGCCCCCTGCACCCGCCCCCTGCGCCCGCCCCCCGCCCCCCTCTACTCACCCCAGAGCACGTGCGAGGCCGTCATGATCCTGTGCTCCCGCTTCCTGGACGCCTGGCCCCGCCCCCTGCGCCTGGCCCCGCCTCCCTGCGCCTGGCCCCCGCCCATTGTGCCCGCCCCCAGCCCCGCCCCCCTGGTGCCTGGCCCCACCCCCTGCACCCAGCCTTCCCCCACTAACATAAACCTGATGCTGCCCCAACCCCAAAGCCCAGGCCCCGGAGCGCACATGGGGCTTCTTGACACCAGCCCCCCCCCCTCCCCCAGGGTCTCGCGCATCAGGGCCCCCCGAGTCTCCCTGCAGTGCCGCGGGAATCGGGACAGGGGTGCTGGGGGAGGTTGGGAGGGGCCGCCTCCAGCCCCTGTGCGATTCGGCCGGGAGCCCCCCGCGTTCCCCCCACTCACCCCCTCGCCCCCCAGGCGGAAGCGACGTAACTTCAGCAAGCAGGCGACCCGAGGTGCTGAACGAGTATTTCTACTCCCACCTGAGCAACCCCTACCCCAGCGAGGAGGCCAAGGAGGAGCTGGCCAAGAAGTGCGGCATCACCATCTCCCAGGTGTGCGGGGGGCGGGCCGGGGGGCCGGGCCGGGGGGCGGACGGGGAAGGGGGGATCCTGCCCTACTCAATGGTCCCTCTGTCCCCGGCCCCCCAGGTCTCCAACTGGTTTGGCAACAAGCGCATTCGCTATAAGAAGAACATTGGTAAGTTCCAGGAGGAGGCGAATATTTACGCCGTGAAAACCGCCGTGAGCGTCACCCACGGGACCCAGAGCGGGGGGCGACTCCCCGCCCACCCCCTCCTCCGCAGGTAACTGCCCCCGCCCCCGCCGGGAGCCCCGCCCACCCCCTCCTCCACAGGTAACTGCCCCGCCCCCCGCCGGGAGCCCCGCCCCCTCCTCCTCCGCAGGTAACTGCCCCGCCCCCGCCGGGAGCCCCCGCCCGCCCCCTCCTCCTCCGCAGGTAACTGCCCCGCCCCCGCCGGGAGCCCCGCCCACCCCCCTCCTCCGCAGGTAACTGCCCCGCCCCCCGCCGGGAGCCCCCGCCCGCCCCCTCCTCCTCCGCAGGTAACTGCCCTGCCCCCGCCGGGAGCCCCGCCCCCTCCTCCTCCGCAGGTAACTGCCCCGCCCGCCCCCTCCTCCTCCACAGGTAACGCCCCCGCCAGGAGCCCCCGCCCACCCCCTCCTCTGCAGGTAACTGCCCCGCCCCCCGCCGGGAGCCCCCGCCCGCCCCCTCCTCCTCCGCAGGTAACTGCCCCGCCCCTGCCGGGAGCCCCCGCCCACCCCTCCTCCGCAGGTAACTGCCCCGCCCCTGCTGGGAGCCCCCGCCCGCCCCCTCCCTCCTCCTCTGCAGGTAACTGCCCCGCCCCCGCCGGGAGCCCCCGCCCACCCCTCCTCCGCAGGTAACTGCCCCGCCCCCGCCGGGAGCCCCCGCCCACCCCCTCCTCCGCAGGTAACTGCCCCGCCCCCGCCGGGAGCCCCCGGCCACCCCCTCCTCCTCTGCAGTTAACTGCCCCGCCCGAGCCGGAAGCCCTGCCCCCCCCCCTCCTCCACAGGTAACTGCCCCGCCCACGCCAGGCTGGGAACCCCCCCATAGCACCCCCTGCTGTCCAGGCGTCACTGGGAGAGCCCCACCCCACCCTGCTCCCCACAGCGCCCCCTGCTGGCTGGGCCGGCCGCGCTTTTAACCCGCGTCCGGCTCTGAGCGTCGTCGTCCCCGTCCCCCCCCCGCAGGTCCGGCGGCTCCTTCAACCTCTCCAGCTCCAGCGACATGTTCCTTGGGCTGCCGGGACTCAACGGGGACACGTACCCCCCATCCCAGGTGAGCCCCCCCCGATCGGCAACGCGTACCCCCCCCCTCCCTGTTGAGCCCCCCGTCACAGCCCCCCCCGATCAGGGATGTGTCCCCCCGCTCCCAGGTGAGTCCCCCGTCACAGCCCGCCCAGATCGGGGACACGTACCCCCCCTCCTTGGTGAGCCTCCCGTCACAGCCCCCCCAGATCAGGGACGTTTCCCCCCTCTCCCAGGTGAGCCCCCCGTCACAGCCCGCCCGGATTGGGAGATGTACCCCCCCCCTCCCAGGTGAGCCCCCCGTCACAGCCCCCCCGGATTAGGGCTACGGCCCCAACTTCGCAACAGGCTCTGGGGGGACCCCCTGGGGGTCTCACTCGCCCTCCAGGAGAAGCCCCAAGGCTTCCCTGCCCCCCGAGGCTGGACGTCTGGGCCTGCAGCCCCCCTGCTCCCCCAGAGCCAGGCCCAGGTGGGGGAACCCCCGGGGCCAAGCTCTGTCTGTCTCCCGCCCGTGTGACCTGCCTCGGCCCCCTGAGCTCTGACCCCTCCCACCTCCCCAGGGCTGGGGCGATGCCGCTCGCGCCCCCCCCCGCCCGACCCCTAGGTCCGGTGTGCGTCCCCCCCACCCTGTGGATCTGGCCCCTCAGTCTCTCCCCCCCGCCCCACAGGTGGAGTCTGTGCCTCACTCCATGAGCCAGGGGCCCTATGGGGAGGGCCTGGTGCCCGGCCAGCTCTACAGCCCCCGCGACGTGAGGGTGAGTCCGTTCCCCCCGAACCCCTGCCTGCTGCCTCCCAGCCCCCCTGCTGCCTCCCGCCCCCTCAATGCTTCCCCACCCGCTGCCTCCCCGCCCCACATCCGTCCCACCCCCCAACCCCAGCTGCCTCCTGCTCCCCATCCCCCGCCCACCCACTGCCTCCCGCCCCCCCAATTCTCCCCCCCGCGCTGCCTCCCGCCCCATCCGTTCCACCCCCCAATCCTCCCCCACCCCCTCAATCCTCCCTCACCCGCTGCCTCCCGCCCCCACATCTGTCCCGCCCCCCCAATCCTCCCTCACCCGCTGCCTCCCGCCCCCCCAATTCTCCCCCCCCGCTGCCTCCCGCCCCCATCCGTTCCACCCCCCAATCCTCCCCCACCCCCTCAATCCTCCCTCACCCGCTGCCTCCCGCCCCACATCTGTCCCACCCCCCCCAATCCTCCCTCACCCACTGCCTCCCGCCCCCATCCGTCCCACCCCCCCCACTGCTCCGGAGCCCGCTGTTCTCAATGGGGCAGGGGGCAGGGGATCCCCCATAACCTCTGAGGGATGTTGGGGGGGGGTAGGGGCGTGGCTCAATGTAACCTGTGACCTTTGACCCCCCCCAGGCTAATGGCGGGTGGCAGGAAGCCGCTACCCCCCTCCTCGGTGACGTCCCCCACGGAAGGACCCGGTAGCGTCCACTCCGACACCTCCAACTGATCCACCCCCCGGCCGCCCCCCCACATCCATGGGGGGCGGGGGGGCTGGCATCTCTTCATGGGAAACAAGCCAAGGTGGTGCCCATGGGGACCCCCCGACGGCATCGCTTTGTAGGGTGAATCCAGAGGGGGCCGGAGCCGAATCCAGGCTCCCTGGGCGTTTTTTGGTATTGAACGAGCAGCACAAAGGTTGTGAGCCCCCCCCCCCCCGACTCCCCCATGTGGGGCCAAGACCCCCCCGGCTTCCCCCCCCCGGCTTTGTCACTCTTCAGGGCGTTTCCTTCTCGTCCCCGTGCGCCGGCCTCGCCGTTTCGGCCGGGTTCTCCCCGTTTTCTCAGCTCCCTCGCACGGCCGTTTCCCGCCGCGCTCGGCCCGTGTCCAGCCGTCTCTCGCTACCCCCCCCCCCCCGACACCTGCTCTGGCTGGCTGCCCCCTGCTCCCATTTGTGCCCCCCGGGGCGCTGAGCACGTGGGGCTCCAGGACAGGATGTTTGCGGGAGCAGAGCCCCAGTGCCCCGCCCAGCCGCGGGAAACGGGGGTGTGTGGAGAGAGGGGCGGGGGGAGGAAAGACGTGATGGGGAGGGGCCGTAAGGAGGAGGCGGGGGGCGCCGGCGGGAGAAGAGGAGCAGCGAACATGGCGGGAGACTGACCAGTCGAACTCTAGCCATTGAAAGCCGGCGGGGGACGCAGGGCCGGCCCGCGCGAGCCAGATGGGAGTGCCGGGACGAATTCCCGAGGAGCGGCCAGGCCGGCGCGGGAAGGGGACTGCGTTTCGCCCGGCGCCGCGGGCCCCTTACTTCATTTACCTCAACGCGACACCAAGAGAGACTCGGACTCCGAGCCAGAGACCATGGAACCTTCTACCTCTGACCCCCAGCCCCCCCACGACATGGGGGGCGCTGGGCCCCATCTCCCCCCTTCCCCCGCCACTGTCAAGGTTAATTTCTTTTATTGTCTGCAACTATGGCGTGTGTCTGCCGGGGGAGGGAGGTTGGAGAGGGGGTTAGTTGAGGGAGGGGGGGCTGGAGTGGAGGAGGGGGTTACTGGGGTCCTGGGTAAGCGGGCGGGACTGGATGGGGGCTGTGGGGGGAGTTCAGTGGGTGGGGGGCTCATCACACCTGACATGACTCCCCCAATGCGAGTGTGTGTGGGGGGGAATGTTTAGAATGGGAAAAAAAAAACATTTTTTTTGCCATATGTTTCTTAACTTTTGTTGTTTTTCTGGGTGTCCCCCCATGGCTCTTGGGGTGGGGGGGTGTCACGGGGGGTCCCTGGGCATCTCCCCCAGGAGTTACCCTTTGGTTTGGGCTGTTTGTTTTGTTTGGGTTTTCTTGGGGAGCAGCTGGTTGGAATGTAACCCCCCGCGGCTGCTTCCCGCCTCAAACCTCCCATCACCCGTCCCTCACCCTGAACCCCCATTACCCCAATCCCCACACATGCTGCCCCATCACTTCGATCACCACCCCTACCCTGAACCCTGTCACCTCAACCCCTTGGATTTATCATCACGCTGATTTCCCGCCCCCCGTGATCCATCACCCCCCTCCTTCCCCTCGGATCTTCCCTGATTTTCCCCCCGCCCCCAGCAACCCCAGAACCTCCATCCCCTTCCCGTTCATGGGGCCATTTCCCTGTTTCTCTCCCTCAGAAATGGGGCCTCCCTTCCCCAGCTGTGTGTGTGGGACCCTGCCCCCTCTTCTATCAGTTAATAAGGTGGGGGGGTCTGTCCTCCCCCCACCTCCTGTTTTGCTTGGCTGAGGGCAGCCCTTTCATCTCTTCCATCAATGCTGGCTCCTTGGCTACTTTAGGGAGACTGCAATGGGGGGACACGCAGGTGGTTGCATGGGGGGAGCCCAGGAGCAACATGGGGGCCTCCCCTGCACCCTGTGACCCTAGTGTGGGGCTGTAGGTCCAACCTAGGAGAGATGAGCCTTACTCAAGAGCAGGCTTCTGAGGGGGAACTAGGCCTCAAATGAATTAGTGGGGGGAGGGGGTGCAGCACAGGCCATCTGTGTTGGTTTGGGGTCCCCCCCTGGGGTTCTGCCCCCCCCTTTGCTGTTGTACAGACTTTTTTGCCTATATAATAAAATATATTTTTTCCACTTGCTGGTTATTTCAGGTCCGTGGATTTCAGGGGTGTGTGTGTGTTCCCTGAAACTTGCTGTCTCTCCAAATCAGTTCCCCCAACCTGAACCCCAAAACCAAGGCTGCCCAAAGGGGTGACATCTGCTCTCAGTACCAGCCCCCCACCTTGGGCAGCAGCTGCAGGTGCTGCTTGGGGGGGAAGCAGTGTGAACCCCCCCATCTGTCTCCAGCTGTTTGCCCTGTTCCCCTCCCCAGAAGCAGGCGGGATGGGCTCTGCCCCCCCCCATATCTCAGGCTTGCCCCGGCATAGCTGGGGGAGAGCTGGCTGGGGGACATGGGTGAGGGGAACTGCACCTGCCCCCCCCCCCCCCCCAGAGGTGCCTGACTCTCCAATGGGCCCAGCCATGTCTCCCCCCACAACTCCGCCCCAGTCCTGCCCCCCACTCTGCCCATGCCCCTCACTCCTGACCACAGCCCCCTGCTAGCCCAGCCCTGCCCCTCACTCCTGACCCACAACCCTCTGCTAGCCCAGCCCTGCCAGTGCCCCTCACTCCCAACCCGCAGCCCCTGTCAGCCCAGCCTTGCCCCCCAGTTCTGCCCATGCCCCTCACTCCTAACCCACAGCCCTCTGCTAGCCCAGCCCTGCCAGTGCCCCTCACTCCTGACCTGCAGCCCCTGCCAGCCCAGCTCTGCCCCCCCCAGCTCTGCTGGTGCCCCTCACTCCCAACCCGCAGCCCCTGTTAGCCCAGTCCTGCCCGCCCCAGCCCTGCCAGTGCCCCTCACTCCTGACCCACAGCCCCTGCTGTTCCCTTTTCTCCACCTCCCCCGTGGTGCTCCCCACCCGGTGACACGTTCGCTGGCGCTCACCAGCCGCTCATGGCCTTTCGCCCCAGGGGCCAGGGCTGCGATTCCCGGGGGAGCTGCCAGGGGTCCCCAGGGGCACAGCCAGACCCCCTGGCTCCGCTCCATCGTGGGCTCCTCTGGGCCGGTCACAGAACCTCTCAGCCCCCCGCCTTCCTGCCTGCTTTCCCCTGCCCCCCACCCTCCTCTGGCCCCCCACTTTCCCCTGACCCCTTCCTTCCTGTCTCCTCCCTCCAGCCCCCCGCTTTCCCCTCCTCGCCCTGCCTACAGCCCCGTCTACCTCAGGCCCACGCCTGACAGGTCACAGTTCTGGTTTCTCGGGCACTGGGGCCAAGCCCCCCAGACCCCTTAGTTCCCTCCCCCCACACTCTTCGCAGGGGGCTGAAGAATCACTGGTGTTTTAATCAGTGCTGGGAACGTACACTGTGAACCCCAAATCCCCCCTGCCCCCCACCCTCCATTCCCAGCTGCTCTTCACCTCCATTCAACCACCATTATACCAATAGCCAGAGAGCCCCCCCAGGCTCCTGCTACCCCCCCAAACCACCCCCACTAGCACGGGGCACCCCCCGGCTGCACTTCTGTCCAGCTGCAGTTCCTGGGCCTGCCTGCAGGGGGTGCCACAGACATTTATATTGTGTAGTGTAAGCGGGGGTCAGCCCAGCCCCTTGGGGGCCCACATCACCCCCAAACCCACCATCAGTCCCCCGTTCTCAGCCCACACAGGGGGCGGGGAGACCCCCCTCCTCGTCCGTGTGGGCCGGGGCAGGACGTGAGTCCGGCAGTGTCCCGGGCCCGTGTTGGGGGCGGGGCAGGTCGAGTCCAGCAGTGTCCTGGGGCCGTGTTGGGGGGCTGGGCCCCCTGGGGTCAGACGCTGAGGAGCCAGAAGAAGAAGAAGATGGCCAGGAAGAGGAAGAGCGAATCCTGCCAGCCCGAGGGACGGGGGGCGCCGGCTTCATCTGGGGGTAGAGAGAGGTAAGTGGAAGGGGGAGCCGGGGAAATCCAGCCCAGCCCCCCCGCCCCCCCATGCCAAGCGGTGGGCTGGGTCCAGCATGGGGTGCAATGGAATGGGAGGGGGTGGGGAGCACAGGGAGCAGTGGAAAGTTGTGGGGGGTTGGGATAGCAGGAGGAGTTGGAATGGGCAGCGTGTGGTGGGGAGCTGGGGGAGGAGCAGTGGGGGGGTAGGGGATCTGTGGGTAGCAGCAGGGAGATCTGGGGGGTTGGGGGTAGCGGCAGGGGCTCCGTGGGGGCTCCGTGGGTAGCAGCAGGGAGATCTGGGAGGCTGGGGGTAGCAGCAGGGGGCTCTGTGGGGGATCTGTGGGTAGCAGCAGGGGGGTCCGTGGGGGATCTGGGGGTAGCAGCGGGGGGGTCCGTACCTACTCTGGCCTCGGGCCCCCGCAGCACGGTGGTGAAGACCCCGAAGGGGAAGGCTCCGATGCCAAAGGCCATGTGGAAGCCGGCGTCGTGGTAGGGCGGAGGCAGGCCCTGTGGAGAGAGGGGGCGTTAGCACGGGGGGGCCCAGCCCTGGGGAGAGAGGGGGCGTTAGCACCGGGGGGGAAGGGAGGCTGCTGCCTCGCACTCACCCCGCGGCTCTCCGGCTCTGGGCGCTGCCCCCGTGGCCGAGGGGGGGTCTTCAATCTGGGGAGGGCAGAGACAGCGTGGGGGATGGGTCAGAACAACACCCCCCTCCCTGCCTCCCATCTCCCCTGATGCTTCTCATCCATCCCCTCCTGTCCCCGTCCCCCCCCCAATATCTGGGTTCTGCCACTCTCCCTCAGCCCCACCTCCCCTATCCACATCCTGCAACCCCCCAGGTCCTGGGGTCCTGCCGCCCCCCCCCCCCCCCCGCCCTGCACTTGGGGTCCTGCCCCGCCCCTCGCCCCTCCCCGGGGTCCTGCCGCACCCCCCCCCTCGCCCCGCACCTGGGGTCCTGCCCCCCCTCGCCCCTCCCCGGGGTCCTGCCGCACCCCCCCCCCCCCTCGCCCCGCACCTGGGGTCCTGCCCCCCTTCGCCCCTCCCCGGGGTCCTGCCGCACCCCCCCCCCCCTCGCCCCGCACCTGGGGTCCTGCCGCACCCCCCCCCCTCGCCCCGCACCTGGGGTCCTGCTGGCCGGCGCTGCCCCGGCCGTAGAGTGGGATGACCTGGTCGCGGCTGATGCCGGCTTTGCAGACGGGGCATTCCTGGCGCTCGGGGCGGGTCTCCAGCCACTGTGTGGGGGTGGGAGGGGAGGTTAGCAGCAGCCCCCCACTGCCTCTGCTTCCCCCCCCAACGGAGTTCGGGGGCAGACACAGGCTTAGGGGGGGCCCGAGGGAGTCACCCTGCAGAGGGGGGCCTGAAAATCACGGGCAGGGGGCTGTTGGGGGCCACGGGCAGGGGGCACTGAAGCATTATGGGAGGGGAGGGGAGGAACCTCCACCCCCCCGCTTGGGACTCACCTGGTGCAGGCAGGGCCAGCTGGGGGGGAGAGAGAGAAGGAATTACATGGGTCCTGCCCCCCATACATCCGTTCCCAACCTCCTCTTCACGCCCCTGCACCCCCTTCACCCTGCCCCGCCCCCCACATCCATCCCCAACCCCCTTCACTTCCCTGCCCCACCCCCACATCCATCCCCAACCCCCCCTTCACCTCCTGCCCCGCCCCCCACATCCATCCCCAAAATCCCCTTCACCTCCCGCCCCCGAGACGCCCCGGCACGCCCCCCTTCACCCTGCCCCACCCCCACACGCCCCTCCCCCTTCACCCTGCCCCGCCCCCCACATCCGTCCCCAACCCCCCCTTCTACCCCCCCCGCTCCGCCCCGCCCCCTTCGCCCTGCCCCGCCCCCACCCGACACATCCGTCCCCACCCCTGACACACCCCGCCCCCTCACCAGTACAGGTGCCCGCAGAGCCCGATCACCGCCTCCCGGGCCGGCTCCAGGCAGATGTTACATTCGAAGGCGCCGCGGTCGCGGTTTGGCACCTCAGGGCCCCCGTCCGGGACCCCCGGGCCCGTTCCTGCCGCCATCTTCCGCCCCCCCCTGGACGGGAACGCCTCCTCCTTCCCTAGATAATCCCATTGGCCACCCCGACGGCCAATCAACGCTCCCGCTCGCTCAATGGACACCACCGCTGTCAATCACATTTAGCGAGGGAGTCCATTGGCTGCTGCTCAGTAAAACCTGTCTTACGGCATCTAACATTTCTATTGGCTCTTCTAGCTGTCAATCAAAATCTGCCCATCTCCTATTGGGTAATGCTGTTTAGAACCCTCTTCCTAGTGGCGGCGACACAGGCTATTCCTATTGGCTTCTACCCCGTCTATCAAGCCTCAGCTTTATTTTATTGGCTGATGGGGAAAGAGGCGGGTATTGGCTCTTGGCGGGGAGAAAATCTTGATTGACAGCACTAATCCAATGCCCATCAGCGACCTGGGGGCGGGTTTTCTCTGCGACCAGACGGATTTTTATTGGTCAGTGCTTCTGTCACTCTAACATCCAGCCGACTAATTGGCTGCGGCAGGGTAATGTGGCGAGACAGAGATTGATCGACATCCCGTTGATCCAATCACCGTCCAATTGGCTCAGGGACCCAGAAGTGATTGGAGGAGGGTCTTGGCGGCAGAGCGGGAGGGGTGCCTGGTGGGGGAGGCCCTGATTGGGTGGGAGACACTTCCGGTTTGGGGCCTAGTGCCCAGGGCGAAGCCTGAGCCCCTCAATGGCCAGAGTGGCCTGGGTAAAATGGCTGCTGTGCAACCATGGCAACCACACCCTCCCCGCCATGTCATTGTGGCAACCCTGGACCTGGCCATGTCACTATGGCAACTACCAATTCCAACATGGCAACCGGTCATCCCCTCCATGTCACCATAGCAACCACCCACCCTGCCATGGCAACCGCCAACCTCACCATGTCACCTCGGTCGTCGCTAACCCTGTCACGTTACCATGACAACTGCCAGCCCCATGCCCATCAACCCAACCCTATAGCCATGGTTACCAGCAACCAGGCCAACACCATTATAGTAACCGGCCAATCCGCCCATTGCGCCCCCGCCCGTCGGAGTAAACCCCGGCCCCCCGATCCTCCAGCAACCTCAGCCCCCTCCGTCTGCCTGGGGCCCCCGGCCGGCCGGGGGGAGAGAACGAAAGAGACAGAGGTGACAGAGGAGAGAGAAGGAACGAAGGACAGAGGCCGGGCGGAGGAGAGAGATGAGGCGGAGGAGAGAGATGGGATGGAGAATACAGCCTGGACAGGAAGGACAGAGGCCGGGCGGAGGAGAGAGATGAGGCGGAGGAGAGAGATGGGATGGAGAATACAGCCTGAACAGGAAGGACAGAGGCCGGGCGGAGGAGAGAGGCCAGGCGAGGATACAGACTGGACAGGAAGGACAGAGGCCGGGCGGAGGAGAGAGGCCAGGCGAGGATACAGCCTGGACCCGAAGGACAGAGACCGGGCAGAGGACAGAGACGGGGTGGAGGAGAGAGGCCGGGCGAGGATACAGACTGGACCCAAAGGACAGAGACCGGGCAGAGGACAGAGACGGGGCGGAGGAGAGAGGCCAGGCGAGGATACAGACTGGACCCGAAGGACAGAGACCGGGCGGAGGACAGAGACGGGGTGGAGGAGAGAGGCCGGGCGAGGATACAGACTGGACCCAAAGGACAGAGACCGGGCGGAGGAGAGAGGCCAGGCGAGGATACAGACTGGACCCGAAGGACAGAGACCGGGCGGAGGAGAGAGGCCAGGCGAGGATACAGACTGGACCCGAAGGACAGAGACCGGGCGGAGGACAGAGACGGGGTGGAGGAGAGAGGCCGGGCGAGGATACAGACTGGACCCAAAGGACAGAGACCGGGCAGAGGACAGAGACGGGGTGGAGGAGAGAGGCCAGGCGAGGATACAGACTGGACCCGAAGGACAGAGACCGGGCGGAGGACAGAGACGGGGTGGAGGAGAGAGGCCAGGCGAGGATACAGACTGGACCCAAAGGACAGAGACCGGGCGGAGGAGAGAGGCCAGGCGAGGATACAGACTGGACCCGAAGGACAGAGACCGGGCGGAGGACAGAGACGGGGTGGAGGAGAGAGGCCGGGCGAGGATACAGACTGGACCCAAAGGACAGAGACCGGGCAGAGGACAGAGACGGGGTGGAGGAGAGAGGCCGGGCGAGGATACAGACTGGACCCGAAGGACAGAGACCGGGCGGAGGACAGAGACGGGGTGGAGGAGAGAGGCCGGGCGAGGATACAGACTGGACCCAAAGGACAGAGACCGGGCAGAGGACAGAGACGGGGCGGAGGAGAGAGGCCAGGCGAGGATACAGACTGGACCCGAAGGACAGAGACCGGGCGGAGGACAGAGACGGGGTGGAGGAGAGAGGCCGGGCGAGGATACAGACTAGACCCGAAGGACAGAGACCGGGCGGAGGTGGGAGCCAGCCCGAGCGAATAGAGAAGGCAAAGGAAGGAACACGTGGACACATGGAAGAGAGAACATAAGATCGGTCATACTGGGTCAGAGCTCCAGGGTTTTGGCCGCCCCAAGCAGTCAAACAAAAAAACCCAACCAAACAAAAAAAAGCCGCGATCGCGATCTGCGGCGGCAATTCGGTGGGAGGTCCTTCGCTCCGAGCAGGAGTGAGGGACTGTCCGCCGAATTGCCGCCGAACAGCTGGACGTGCTGCCCCTCTCCGAAGTGGCCGCCCCAAGCACCTGCTTGGTAAGCCTGTACCTGCAACCGGCCCTGGTCCTGTCTCTGACTGTGGCCAATGCCGCGTGCCCCAGAGGGAATGAACAGAACAGGGAATCATCGAGTGATCCATCCCATCACCCATTCCCAGCTGCCGGCAAACAGAGAAGGGAGGGAAGAAGGAAGGGGGAAGGCAGGAGGACAGAGAGGAGGAAGGGCTGGAAGAGCAGGACACGAAGGCGGATGGAGGAGGGAAGGGAAGCAGCGGACCAAGGGCGAGGGGAAGCACCACGGCCAGCGAAAGCCGCGGTGCCCGCAGGAGGCCAGGCGAAGGGCTGGAGACGGATCTGAGATAGGCGGAGACGCAGCCCCGGGTGCCCCCAATGCCCTGAGTGCCCGGCGCTGGACTAGGTGATGGGACGGGGAGCCCCAGAACTGCCCTGCTCTGTTCATCCCCTCGGAGGCGTCTGGTGCCGGTGCTGCCAGAGACGGGACGCAAGGTGGGTGTCCCGCTGTCCTGGCCCAGTCTGGCCGGCCGTAGGTCCTGACAGCCAGAAGCCGCTCCAGAGTGGGCCGGGCAGCGGGAGGTGGGAGGGGAGGGATGGACAGATTGGGAGAGGGGGGTAGAGGACGGATGGGGGAGAGAGGATGGGGATGGGGGCCGGAGGAGGGACAGATCGGGACAGGGGGGTAGAGGAGGGATGGGGGAGAGAGGGTGGGGGGTAGATGGAGGGATGGGGATGGGGATGGGGGCCGGAGGAGGGACAGATCGGGACAGGGGGGTAGAGGAGGGATGGGGGAGAGAGGATGGGGATGGGGGCCGGAGGAGGGACAGATCGGGACAGGGGGGTAGAGGAGGGATGGGGGAGAGAGGGTGGGGATGGGGGCTGGAGGAGGGACAGATCGGGACAGGGGGGTAGAGGAGGGATGCGGGAGAGAGGGTGGGGGGTAGATGGAGGGATGGGGATGGGGATGGGGGCCGGAGGAGGGACAGATCGGGACAGGGGGGTAGAGGAGGGATGCGGGAGAGAGGGTGGGGGGTAGATGGAGGGATGGGGATGGGGGCCGGAGGAGGGACAGAGCGGGACAGGGGGGTAGAGGAGGGATGCGGGAGAGAGGATGGGGATGGGGGCCGGAGGAGGGACAGATCGGGACAGGGGGGTAGAGGACGGATGGGGGAGAGAGGATGGGGATGGGGGCCGGAGGAGGGACAGATCGGGACAGGGGGGTAGAGGACGGATGGGGGAGAGAGGATGGGGATGGGGTCCGGAGGAGGGACAGATCGGGACAGGGGGGTAGAGGAGGGATGCGGGAGAGAGGGTGGGGATGGGGGCCGGAGGAGGGACAGATCGGGACAGGGGGGTAGAGGAGGGATGGGGGAGAGAGGGTGGGGATGGGGGCCGGAGGAGGGACAGATCGGGACAGGGGGGTAGAGGAGGGATGCCGGAGAGAGGGTGGGGGTAGATGGAGGGATGGGGATGGGGATGAGGGCCGGAGGAGGGACAGAGCGGGACAGGGGGGTAGAGGAGGGATGCGGGAGAGAGGATGGGGATGGGGGTCGGAGGAGGGACAGATCGGGACAGGGGGGTAGAGGAGGGATGCGGGAGAGAGGGTGGGGATGGGGGCCGGAGGAGGGACAGATCGGGACAGGGGGGTAGAGGAGGGATGCGGGAGAGAGGATGGGGATGGGGGCCGGAGGAGGGACAGATCGGGACAGGGGGGTAGAGGAGGGATGCGGGAGAGAGGGTGGGGATGGGGGCCGGAGGAGGGACAGATCGGGACAGGGGGGTAGAGGAGGGATGCGGGAGAGAGGGTGGGGATGGGGGCCGGAGGAGGGACAGTCAGGACAGGGGGGTAGAGGAGGGATGCGGGAGAGAGGGTGGGGATGGGGGCCGGAGGAGGGACAGATCGGGATAGGGGGGTAGAGGAGGGATGCCGGAGAGAGGGTGGGGGTAGATGGAGGGATGGGGATGGGGATGGGGGCCGGAGGAGGGACAGATCGGGACAGGGGGGTAGAGGAGGGATGCCGGAGAGAGGGTGGGGGGTAGATGGAGGGATGGAGATGGGGATGAGGGCCGGAGGAGGGACAGATCGGGACAGGGGGGTAGAGGAGGGATGCCGGAGAGAGGGTGGGGGTAGATGGAGGGATGGGGATGGGGATGGGGGCCGGAGGAGGGACAGATCGGGACAGGGGGGTAGAGGAGGGATGCGGGAGAGAGGGTGGGGGTAGATGGAGGGATGGGGATGGGGATGGGGGCCGGAGGAGGGACAGATCGGGACAGGGGGGTAGAGGAGGGATGCGGGAGAGAGGGTGGGGATGAGGGCCGGAGGAGGGACAGATCGGGACAGGGGGGTAGAGGAGGGATGCCGGAGAGAGGGTGGGGGTAGATGGAGGGATGGGGATGGGGATGGGGGCCGGAGGAGGGACAGAGCGGGACAGGGGGGTAGAGGAGGGATGCGGGAGAGAGGGTGGGGATGGGGGCCGGAGGAGGGACAGATCGGGACAGGGGGGTAGAGGAGGGATGCGGGAGAGAGGGTGGGGATGAGGGCCGGAGGAGGGACAGATCGGGACAGGGGGGTAGAGGAGGGATGCGGGAGAGAGGGTGGGGGTAGATGGAGGGATGGGGATGGGGATGGGGGCCGGAGGAGGGACAGATCGGGACAGGGGGGTAGAGGAGGGATGGGGGAGAGAGGATGGGGATGGGGTCCGGAGGAGGGACAGATCGGGACAGGGGGGTAGAGGAGGGATGCGGGAGAGAGGGTGGGGATGGGGGCCGGAGGAGGGACAGAGCGGGACAGGGGGGTAGAGGAGGGATGCGGGAGAGAGGGTGGGGATGGGGGCCGGAGGAGGGACAGAGCGGGACAGGGGGGTAGAGGAGGGATGCCGGAGAGAGGGTGGGGGTAGATGGAGGGATGGGGATGGGGATGAGGGCCGGAGGAGGGACAGAGCGGGGAAGGACTGGGGGCTGGGGGGACGGGGTGGGAGGATAGAAGAGGGGAGGGGGCTGGCTGGCTGGGGGATAGGAGGGAGGGGGTGGAGGAGGGAGAGCAGGGAGGGATAGAGGGGCGGGGGCTAGAAGAGAGGACTGGGATAGAGGGTGGGGGGATGGAGGGGGGACATAAGGGGGGCGGGGGAGGGGATGGGGATAGAAGGGGGGCTGGGGGCGGAGGAGGGGGACTAGATGAAGGAGGGGGAGGGGGATAGAAGGGGAGGGGGGATGGGATGGGAGATACAAGGGGGGCTGGGGGCGGAGGAGGGGCGGGGGGGCTGGAGGAAGGAGGGGAGGGGCGGGGGGCACAAGGGGGGAGGGGGATAGAAGGAGAGGGGGGATGGGATGGGAGATACAAGGGGGGCTGGAGGAAGGAGGGGAGGGGCGGGGGGCACAAGGGGGGCGGGGCGGAGCAGGGCAGGCGCGGGGCTGATTGGCTGCCGGCGCAGCCCGTCACCCGCCCCCCCCCACTTCCTGCCGGGCCCCCCAGGCGCGGGGGGAGGCGCCGCCGCAGCAGCCGGAGCCGGAGCCGGAGCCGGAGCATCAGCATCTCCCTCGCCCGCAGCATCAGCACCAGGCGCCATGGCCCGGCCCCGATCCCGACCCCGATCCCGGGGGCGCGGGGGGTAGAGCCCGGCGCGGGGCGCGGCGCCGCCCGACCCCACCAGCCCCAGGTGCCGGGGGGAGCCCGGGCGGGGGATTGTGGGGTTGGAGGTTGGAGGGCGGGGGAGCGAGGATTGTGGGGTTGGGGGGGAGAGGCCGGGCGGGGGGAATTGGGGGGCAGAGGCCGGGAGGTGGGGCTGGGGGGGAGGATTGGGGGGCAGAGGGGGGGCTGGGGATTGGGGGGCCGAGGCCGGGCGGGCTGTGGGAGGGGGGCTGTGTGGGGGGTGGAGTTCGGGGGTCCCCCCAGCTGGACATGTCCCTGGGGGCGGAGGGGCTGGGACTGTGAGGGGGGGTCACTGTCTGTCACCCCATCCGCCCTCGCTCCCCCCCCCCGCCTGCCTCCTTTTATCTCTTCCCCTTCCTGAGTCAGCTCCTGCCCCCTCCCCCGCTCGGCGATTGGGGGCCTGTGGCACAGAGCCCAGCCCCTCCCCCCCGGTGTCCTGGGGGGCTGAGGGGCCCCGAGCTCATTGCCCCGGGTGCGGGATAGGGGCTGTGTCCGGGCTGGGCACGCTGTGTGTGTGTGTGTGTGTGAGTGACAGCTGCACTGCCCCGTGGGCCCGGCGGGTTGTGGTACAGTCTGTGCGATGGACACACCGTGTTGTACCAGACAGGCTGGGTGTGTGTCTCCCCAGTGCGCCGGGGGGGGGCGGGTATTTATCCCCGAGCGGGGGCTGTGTGCCGGGCAGCGACGTGCCCCCAAGGCCCGGCTGGGGCATTGCCCGTCTCACGGAGGCACTGCCAGGGACTGGCACGATGGCGCTGCCCGGCCCAGGGGGGCTGCTTTGCTTTGTTTCTCTCCGGCCCCCGCGTGGTCCCGTGCGGTTCCCATCCCGTGCTCACAGCGTGGGCTGCCCAGCCTCCCTGTCTCTGGACTAGCGGGGGGCAGCGGGCTCAACTCCCTTGAACCCCCAGCTCCGGGAGTCATGGGCTTGCGGGAGGCACCTCTCGCTTTCCCGTCCCAAAGTTTCTGGCCGTGCGGGCCGTGGGCGCGGCTTGGCAGTGCGCCCGACAGAGGCCCACGCGCGGATGAGACGCCCGCATGGCCGGCAGCCCCCATCTCAGGAATTTGGAGTCCTGTGTATTTGGACCATGTGGCCAGCCAGACTTTTCCGGTGCGAGCTGCTCGCGCCATTCCCCGGAGCTCCCCTCACTTACCCCCATCTCCATCCCCGCCTGGTCACCTTCTCCGCCAGCGTCAGGTTTTCTTCCAGCCCCAGGCGAGGAAATTCCCCATCCCTCTCTGCTCGCTTGTTCTCCGCTCTGAGCGGGTGTTTCCAGCCGGGCCGCGCCCTTGATGTCACCCCGCTGGGGTTAGAAAAACCGTAGGAAATTCCCAGCCAAACAACTTGGTGTGCCTGGGCGAGAGGTGTGTATAGGGCGTGGTTGTGTGTGTGTGTGTGTGGGGGGGTTGTGTACGGTCTCTGTCTGTTGGATACACACCCTGCGTTTGGGCAAGTACTGAGCGCGTATGGCTGTTCAGTGTGTGTGCTTCTGTTACACTCACACACAGTGTGTGTAGGGTGATATGTTACAGTGTGTGTATGTGTGTAGAGACAGGATATTCTATGCCTACCCTGCGTGTGTAGAGACAGTATATTGTATATCCTCTGGGCGTGTTTATGGCAGTGTGTTGTGCTGACCCTAGATACACACACAGGGTGTATATCGCATGCCGTGCAGAGAGCTGTATAGATAGTGTGTTATATGCAAAACCTGTGTGTGAGTATGTAGACAATATTATATACCCTGCGTGTTTGTGTATACATTATATACTGGAGGGGGGGGGAAGGGGTACGTTTAGCACCAGTATATTACCTACCCGGTGTGTGTACAGACACAATATGACATACTCTGTATGTTTGTGTGTGTGTGTGACATGCGTGTGAAAGAGTGTCAACATATTATATATACCATGTGTATAGACAATGTGTTACATACCCTGCAGGTGTGCGCCTGGCGGGGTGTGAGCCACACTCTGTGTGTTAGGTAGGGGTGTGAGGTGTGTCTGTACTCTGACAGTGTGTTACACGCCCCGTGAGTGTGATCCATTCTGTGTGTGTTAGGTACAGGAGTGCGGTGTGTCTGTATCCTGACTGTGTGTTACACGCCCCGTGGTGTGATCCACGCTGTGTGTGTTAGGTACAGGAGTGCGGTGTGTCTGTACTCTGACTGTGTGTTGCACACCCTGTGGGTGTGATCCATGCTCTGTGTGTTAGGTACAGGTGTGGGGTGTGTCTGTACTCTGACTGTGTGTTGCACACCCCGTGAGTGTGATCCATGCTTTGTGTGTTAGGTACAGGTATGAGGTGTGTCTGTACTCTGACAGTGTGTTACACACCCCGCGGGTGTGATCCATGCTCTGTGTATTAGGTACAGGTGTGGGGTGTGTCTGTATGCTGACTGTGTGTTGCACACCCCATGAGTGTGATCCATGCTCTGTGTGTTAGGTACAGGTGTGGGGTGTGTCTGTATTCTGACCGTGTGTTGCACGCCCCGTGGGGGTGTTGTACACAGCAGGAGGTTGTGGTGGGACGGGGGTGTTAAGCGAGTGTTAAAGCCAGGTGTAGTTTCCCCCACACACACACACCGTGGTGCTCCGGGGGTCCGAGCGAAGGGTGAGCAGGACATGAGCGCTGACCCGAACAGAGCCAGATTCCAGGGCAGCCTCCGTGTCTGGGAACTCTGGGGGTGCTGTGAGGGGGGCAGCTGACTGCACGTCCGGCCCCGGGAACCCCCGCCGTCTGCCTGCCCTGCCAGCGGGCGCAGGCCAGGGCACGGCATCGGGCACAGGGACATCACTGGGGCCATGGCTCGTGGAGGGTCCTAGTGGGGAGAGAGCGATGGGGCTGGAGAAGGGTCCCTGGGGTGCCCCAGAGTTCAGGGGGGTTCCAGGCCGCTGGGCACAGGCTGTGTCGATGGCACCGGCTCCGTCTGTACGCGCTGCGTGCATGGGAATTTACAGTGCATTTAGAGCTGCACTGGGCCTCCGTAGCGGAGATGCATGGCGTGTGCAGATCCAGCGTGCGAGAGACGCTTGTGAACATCCTGCCCATGAGTGCATAGTGCGCTGTAAAGGGACGCGCTCCGACGGACTGATCGGCTGCGGGGTGACATTCCCGGCATTATTTTAAATGTATTTTAAAGAATCCTTATTGAGATTGCAGGAACAAACCATCCTGATGTGTAGAAAGAACAGTAAATATGGCAGGTGACTAGCTTGGCTAAACAGTGAAATCCTTGCTGATCTTAAACGCAAAAAAGAAGCTTACAAGAAGTGGAAGATTGGACAAATGACCAGGGAGGAGTATAAAAATATTGCTCAGGCATGCAAGAGTGAAATCAGGAAGGCCAAAGCACACTTGGAGTTGCAGCTAGCAAGAGATGTTAAGAGTAACAAGAAGGGTTTCTTCAGGTATGTTAGCAACAAGAAGAAAATCAAGGAAAGTGTGGGCCCCTTACTGAATGAGGGAGGCAACCTAGTGACGGAGGATGTGGAAAAAGCTAATGTACTCAATGCTTTTTTTGCCTCTGTCTTCACGAACAAGGTCAGCTCCCAGACTGCTGGACTGGGCAGCACAGTATGGGGAGGAGGTGACCAGCCCTCTGTGGAGAAAGAAGTGGTTCGGGACTATCTAGAAAACCTGGACGAGCACAAGTCCATGGGGCCGGATGTGCTGCATCCGAGGGTGCTAAAGGAGTTGGCGGATGAGATTGCAGAGCCATTAGCCATTATCTTTGAAAACTCATGGCGATCGGGGGAGGTCCCAGATGACTGGAAAAAGGCTAATGTAGTGCCCATCTTTAAAAAAGGGAAGGAGGAGGATCCGGGGAACTACAGGCCAGTCAGCCTCACCTCAGTCCCTGGAAAAATCATGGAGCAGATCCAGAAGGAATCAATTCTGAGGCACTTAGAGGAGAGGAAAGTGATCAGGAACAGGCAGCATGGATTCACCAAGGGGAAGTCGTGCCTGACTAACCTAATTGCCTTCTATGATGAGATAACTGGCTCTGTGGATGAGGGGAGAGCAGTGGATGTGTTATTCCTTGACTTTAGCAAAGCTTTTGATACGGTCTCCCACAGTATTCTTGCCAGCAAGTTAAAGAAGTATGGGCTGGATGAATGGACTGTAAGGTGGATAGAAAGCTGCCTAGATCGTCGGGCTCAACGGGTAGTGATCAACTGCTCCATGTCTAGTTGGCAGCCGGTTTCAAGCGGAGTGCCCCAAGGGTCGGTCCTGGGGCCGGTTCAGTATCTTCATTAATGATCTGGAGGATGGCATGGACTGCACTCTCAGCAAGTTTGCAGATGACACAACTGGGAGGAGTGGTAGATATGCTGGAGGGTAGGGATAGGATACAGAGGGACCTAGACAAATTGGAGGATTGGGCCAAATGAAATCTGATGAGGTTCAACAAAGGCAAGTGTAGAGTCCTGCCCTTAGGCCGGAAGAATCCCATTCACTGTTACAGACTAGGGACCGAGTGGCTAGGCAGCAGTTCCGCAGAAAAGGACCTAGGGGTTACAGTGGACGAGAAGCTGGATATGAGTCAACAGTGTGCCCTTGTTGCCAAGAAAGCTAACAGCATTTTGGGCTGTATAAGTAGGGGCATTGCCAGCAGATCTTGGGACGTGATCGTTCCCCTCTATTTGACATTGGTGAGGCCTCATCTGGAGTATTGTGTCCAGTTTTGGGCCCCACACTACAAGAAGGATGTGGAAAAATTGGAAAGAGTCCAGCGGAGGGCAACGAAAATGATTAGGGGGCTGGAGCACATGACTTATGAGGAGCGGCTGAGGGAACTGGGATTGTTTAGTCTGCAGACTAAAGAATGAGGGGGGATTTGATAGCTGCTTTCAACTACCTGAAGGGGGGTTCCAAAGAGGATGGAGTTCGGCTGTTCTCAGTGGTGGCAGATGACAGAACAAGGAGCAATGGTCTCAAGTTGCAGTGGGGGAGGTCTAGGTTGGATATTAGGAAACACTATTTCCCTAGGAGGGTGGTGAAACACTGGAATGGGTTCCCTAGGGAGGTGGTGGAATCTCCTTCCTTGGAGGTTTTTAAGGCCCAGCTTGACAAAGCCCTGGCTGGGACGATTTAGTTGGGATTGGCCCTGCTTTGAGCAGGGGGTTGGACTAGATACCTCCTGAGGTCCCTTCCCACCCTGATATTCTATGGTTATCGGCACACCGGGTGAGCATGGACGCTGCAGCCACGCCCTGGGTGTGCAATCTGCCTTCTAGGGCACGCCCCCCGGGCACATGCATACAGCGCAGGTGCAGTCCGGGGGTGTCGATATTACATACACCGTGTGTACGCGTACCGCAGATAAGCTCAGTGTGTGCATAATTGTACACACTGTGTGTGCGCGTACTCCGGACAAGCCGTGCGCGTGTACAATTGTACACACGGTGTGTGCGCGTACTGCGGACAAGCCGTGCGCGTGTACAATTGTACACACGGTGTGTGCGCGTACTGCGGACAAGCCGTGCGCGTGTACAATTGTACACACCGTGTGTGCGCGTACTGCGGACAAGCCGTGCGCGTGTACAATTGTACACACGGTGTGTGCGCGTACTGCGGACAAGCCGTTCGCGTGTACAATTGTACACACCGTGTGTGCGCGTACTGCGGACAAGCCGTGCGCGTGTACATTTGTACACACCGTGTGTACGCGTCCTCGTCAGCGATCCCGCGAGGATGATCTTTCCCAGGTTTTAGTTTTCATGGGTCCTGTGGTGACTGAGGAGTCCGATCCGTGGCAGACGTTGCGGGTGGTGTTGGAAGCCAGGGCTGGCCCGCGATTGCTGCGTGACCGTTGTGTTTCCTTTCTTGGCTGGCGTTTTTCTGCGACCAGGGCAAGGCGATTTTCCTCAACAGTGGACATTCCCTCTGTGACAAGTCTTGGCCAGTTACCCCTCTCCTGGGCTGCTGTCTCCCAGTATGTGGTGCTGATGCCACATCTCTTGGGATTGATCTTGCAGGTCTCTTTGAAGCGTTTCTTTTGGCCTCCCCGTTTCCTTTCTCCTTCAGTGAGCTGGGCATACAGCTGTTGTTTTGGTAAGCGCACGTCAGGCATGCGCACGCGGGGCCCGCTCCGCCTCAGCTGGGGCGGGATAATCACTGACGATGTTGGCCTCTGTGAGGACACTGACATTAGTGTGACGAGCCTCCCACGTTACGTGGAGGATCTTCCAAAGGAAGTACTGGTGCTGGTGTTTTCCGTCAGTTGCCCACGTCTCACAGCCGGAGAGGAGCGTTGGGGTTACCACCGCTTTGTGCATGAGAAGTCTCGTGTGTGTTCTGATCGTTGAACGCCCGGCCTGTGCTGAGTGTCGACATCCCCATCTGCCCTCTCTGAGAGATGGCTGCCAAGATAGCAAAGAATTCTACATTTTCCACTTCCTCTTTGTCAGCGTAGATCTTCGTTGCTGGGTCTGATGCTTGACCAGGGACTGGCTGGTGGAGAGCTTTTCTTTTGCTGATGTTCAGAGTCAGAAGCAATTACGGGCTGTTTGTAGGTCTCCTCCTTTGAGTGCACAACTACAGCACAATCACCGGCATACCGGAGTTGGGGTATTGTTGCCGATATTCGTTCTGGCCCGGAGACGAGAAAGGCTGAAGAGGTGGCCATCAATCGCCAATGCCCTGTGGTAGACGGGCTTGGGTTAGCTAAGAAAATGGAGAAAAGGCTGGGTGCCGGGACACAGCCTTGTTCCATGCCAGTTCGGATGACACAGGGCTCAGGGTGGAGGCAGTCATCTGGTCATGGAGGAGTCTTACCGTGGTGATACGTTTGCTCGGGCAGCCAAACTTTTCCACGCTTTTCCACAGAGCCTTGTGGTTGACAGAGTCGACGGCGTTGATCAGATCGCTAAAGGCCGTATGCAGCTCCTGGGGGTGTTCCTGGCATTTCTCCCGGATCTGCCCGGCTGCGGAGGTCACGTCAGCGGCGCCTCGGGATGGTCTGAAGCTGTGCTGGGGTTCTGGCAGCGCGTCCTCCGCAAGAGGGAGCAGGTGATTCAGTGCGGCTCTGGCGAGAATCTCCCCAGTGCCCCAAAAGTCCACACAGTCGGCCTGGCTCCCTTTTTGAAAATGGTGACGCGTACTGCAGACAAGCTGTGTATGTACGACTGTACACACCATGTGTCCGCATTCTGCAGATAAGCCATGTGTAGAATTGTACACACAGTGTGTACGCGTACTGCAGATAAGCTGGATGTGTATATAATTGTACACACTGTGTGTACGTGTACTGTGGACAAGCCGTGTGTGTATATAATTGTACACACCGTGTGTACGTGTATTGTGGACAAGCCGGGTGTGGGTATAATTGTACACACGGTGTGTACGCATTCTGCAGACAAGCCGTGTGTGTGTATAATTGTACACACAGTGTGTACGTACTGCAGATAAGCCGTGTGTGTATGTAATTGTACACACAGTGTGTACGTACTGCAGATAAGCCGTGTGTGTATGTAATTGTACACACTGTGTGTACGTGTATTGTGGACAAGCCGGGTGTGGGTATAATTGTACACACCGTGTGTACGTGTACTGTGGACAAGCTGTGTGTGTGTATAATTGTACACACCGTGTGTACGTGTACTGCGGACAAGCTGTGTGTGTGCCCCCACTCGCTTGTCCCCAGGCCTGGCCCTGCTGGCTCCACACCCCCGGTGAGCGGCACCGTCTCTCCAGCCCCCGTCTTGCTCTGGGTCGGCTTGAGCCAGTTCCCTGCTGGTGCTGTCCATTCCACCCTGCCCGGGCGCTGCCACCCGCTGGGCACCGTGTACAGGGTAGGGGAAACTGAGGCACCCCGCGGCTTCATAAAACACTGCAAACAATTCCCACTTTGTCATGTCTACACGCAGCCTACACAGATGTGCACTGCGGACACAGCCTGTGTGCATGTGTTCGGCCTGGTGTGTGCACACCCGCTGGGCGTGTGACTCCCGACTCCCGTCTCCTGTATACACCCGGTTGTTACACACCCCCTGTGCGTAGATGTGCGTGGCAGGGGCAGTGTCGGGGTGTGTGTGTGTGTGTGTGTGTCTTGTCTGTCTGTCTGTCTATTGTATTTTTACAACTGAGGTTGCTGGACTGGTTCTGGTTTCTCTCTGGCTGCGGCCGCTCCCCCCGGCGCTCTGCCCGCTGGTGACTTTCCCTTTGGCCTGGCAAAGCCCCCGGTCCCTTTGCTGCTCGGTTCTGGCAGCTCCGGAGAGGCCCAGACGGGCCGTTCCACCCCTCGGCCGGCGCTCAGCGCGTGTCAGGGGCTGTGGGGGGCTTGGGGCCTTTCGCCAGGGAAAGCCGGGCTTGTGCCAGCGAAATCGGCGTGGGACTCCCTGCCCAACGCCACGCCAGGCGCTGGCACCCCTCACGCCTGCAGCCCCCGCCAGCCCGGCCCTGCCTCCCCCAGCTCTGCCGGTGCCCCTCACTCCCGACCCACAGCCCCTGCCAGCCCAGTCCTGCCCCCCCAGCCCTGCCGGTGCCCCTCACTCCCGACCCGCAACCCCTGCCAGCCCGGCACTGCCCCCCCCCAGCTCTGCCGGTGCCCCTCACTCCCAACCCGCAGCCCCTGCCAGCCCGGCACTGCCCCCCCCAGCTCTGCCGGTGCCCCTCACTCCCAACCCGCAGCCCCTGCCAGCCCGACACTGCCCCCCCCAGCTCTGCCGGTGCCCCTCACTCCCAACCCGCAGCCCCTGCCAGCCCAGCCCTGGGCCCCCAGCTCTGCCGGTGCCCCTCACTCCCGACCCGCAGCCCCTGCCAGCCCAGCCCTGCCCCCCCAGCCCTGCCGGTGCCCCTCACTCCCGACCCGCAGCCCCTGCCAGCCCAGCCCTGCCCCCCCAGCCCTGCCGGTGCCCCTCACTCCCGACCCGCAGCCCCTGCCAGCCCGGCCCTGCCCCCCCAGCCCTGCCTGTGCCCCTCACTCCTGACCCACAGCCCCCGCTAGCCCGGCTCTGCCTGGCAGCCTGCGTGACGGGCCGTGTCCCCGCAGGGCCATGGAGCTGTCGCTGGCCCAGTGGGCGCTCGCCCTGCTCCTGCTGGCCGTGCCCCTGCTCTACGAGTGCAACGCCACCTTCCGGTACTTCTGCAAGATGGCCTTCTACAACGGCTGGATCCTGACGCTCGCCGTGCTGGTCATCCCGCTCTGCGCCCTGCGGGGCCGCAGCGTGGAGAACATGAAGTGAGTGCGGGCCGGGGGGGGCTCTCCGCTGGGGGAGGGGATAGAGCGGGGGGGGCCATGTCAAGGTGCCAGGGGGTGGGATACGGCAGGGGCAGGGCTGTAGCCGGGAGGGGAGGGTTCCTGACCCCCAGGCTCTGGTTGTTGGGGGACCCCCCACACTGCCCCCCCCAGCGTGTGTCTGCTCCCCTCCCCCCAGGATCATCCGGTTCATGCTGCACCACGTGAAGTACCTGTACGGCATACGCATCGAGGTGCGCGGCCTGGAGCATTTCAACCTGCCCGAGCCCTACGTCGTCGTCTCCAACCACCAGAGCTCCCTCGACCTGCTGGGTGCGCCGCTGGGGGCGGGGCTCCGGGCTGGGGGCGGGGCTTGGGCTGGGGGTGCTGGGGCGGGGCTGGAGCATTTCAACCTGCCCGAGCCCTACGTCGTCGTCTCCAACCACCAGAGCTCCCTCGACCTGCTGGGTGCGCCGCTGGGGGCGGGGCTTGGGCTGGGGGTGCTGGGGCGGGGCTGGAGGTGGGGGTCTGGGCTGGGGGCGCCGGGCGGGGCTTGGGCTGGGGGCGGGGCTCCGGGCTGGGTGGGGCTGGGGGTGGGGTTCTGGAGGGGGAGCACCCGGCTACTGCAGTCCCTCCTGGGCCCAACAGAGGGCAGAGTAGGGCGGGGACAGCTGGTGGGGGCGGGGCTCCCAGCCCATTAACCCCTCACTCCCCGCAGGGCTGGTTGAGGGGGGTGGGCGGGGTGCTCAGCCCGTTAACCCCTTGCTCCCCACAGGGATGATGGAGGTGCTGCCCGACCGCTGCGTGCCCATAGCCAAGAAGGAGCTGATGTACATGGGCACCGTGGGGCTGGCCTGCTGGCTCGGCGGCATCATCTTCATCAACCGCAAGAAAACGGACGACGCCATCGGCGTCATGTCGGAGACGGCGCAGACCATGCTGCGCGACAATGTAGGGGGAGAACGGGGGGTGCACAGCCGGGGGGGAGGCGCATGTGGTGAGGGTGGGGGCAGCTCCATGGGGGTGTCTGTGTGTTTGGGGTGAGGGTGTCTGGGGGGGCTCTATG
Organism: Malaclemys terrapin pileata; assembly: GCF_027887155.1. Taxonomy (NCBI): domain Eukaryota; kingdom Metazoa; phylum Chordata; order Testudines; family Emydidae; genus Malaclemys; species Malaclemys terrapin. The sequence continues at coordinate 52,443 of NW_026530219.1, read as the reverse complement.
AGGGGCTGTGTTTGGGGGGGCTCCATGGGGGTGTCTGTGTGGAGGTGGGAGATATGGGGGACTTCCTGGGGGGATGTGAGGGGACTCGGGGGGGGTTGTGCTGCGTGGGTCCCTGCTCTCACCCTGCGCTCTCTGGCAGGTCCGGGTCTGGGTGTTCCCCGAAGGAACCAGGAACCACAACGGCTCCATGCTGCCCTTCAAACGCGGGGCCTTCCACCTGGCCGTGCAGGCCCAGGTACGTTCCCCCAACGACCCCCCCGGGCTCCCCCTCCCGGCCGCGCGGGCCCAGGTAGCAGGTTGATGGCAGGCGGCTACTGGGGAGATTCTCAGCCCCATATTGGCTGGGCTGGGTGCAGTGAGTTACTCGAGGGGGGGGGAGGTGATGGGGTCCCCGGGGTGCAGCCTGGGACCGTGGCACCACTGGGCCCCCTTCATTCCCCAGCCTGCGCCGTCTCTCCCAGAGCCAAGCCAGTGACCTGCAGCAAACCCCTCCGGGTGCTGTGATCACTCAGCCCCACGGGGAGCCCCACACCCAGCTCCAGCTGCTCCCGATTCACACCCAGAGCCAGGCCCCGGCCAATTCCCCCCAGCCCCGGCCTTGCCCCCTGAGCCTGCCAAGCGTGAGTTCATTACCCGTCTGCCCCCCTTGCTGTGGGGAGGACACGGCCCAGCCTTTGTATAGGAGCCGAGATCCCCGAGCAAACCCCCTGGTCGAGGGACAGCAGAACAGAGGTTTATTAATTGCAAATCCCGGATTCCAGCTCCCCCACTCGCCGGCCCCAGTGATCCCCCCATAACCCCCTGCACCCCAACGCTGCCCAGACCAGCGGGTCTCAGCAGCTCACGGGAGCTAGGTGTGAGACGTGACGGATACGGGGGTACAGGGCGCTGCTTGGAGCTACAGGGTACGATTCTGATCCCCCCTCCCCCCGCAGGTGCCCGTGATCCCCATCGTGATGTCCTCGTACCGCGATTTCTACAGCAAGAAGGAGAGAAGATTCACGACGGGTGAGCAACCCCAGGGGTCAGGGAGGGGCTGGTGGAGGGGGGCTGTGTGTGGGGGGTTGGGGGGCTGTAGGTGGGAGGTCCGGGGAATGGGGGGGCTGTAGGTGGGGAGGGGAAGGGGGATGTTTGGGGGCGTTGCTGGGGGCGCTGTAGGTGGGAAAAGGGGGGCCGTGCAGGGGGGTTGGGGAAGAAGGGAGCTGTGGGGGGCCATAGGTGGGGGAAGGGAGCTGTGGGGGGGGCGGAGGTTAGAGAAGGGGGGCGTGCGCGGTGGGTCAGGGGGGAAGGGAGCTGTGGGGGGCCAGAGGTGGGGGAAGGGGCCATGCGGGGTGGTCCAGGGGAGAAGGGAGCTGTGGGGGGCCAGAGGTGGGGGAAGGGGGCTGTGGGGGGCCGTAGGTGGGGGAAGGGGCAGTGCGGGGTGGGCCAGGGGAGAAGGGAACTGTGGGGGGCCATAGGTGGGGGAAGGGGACTGCGGCGGGAGAAGGGAGCTGTGGGGGGCTGGAGATGGGGGAAGGGGTCTGTGGGGGGTTGTAGGTTAGAGAAGGGGGCCATGCAGGGTGGGTCAGGAGGGAAGGGAGCTGTGGGGGGCCATAGGCGGGAGAAGGGGGCTTGCGGTGGGGGAAGGGAGCTGTGGGGGGCCATAGGTGGGGGAAGGGGCTGTGCGGGGTGGGTCGGGGGGGGAAGGGAGCTGTGGGGGGCTGGAGGTGGGGGAAGGTAGCTGTGGGGGGCCGGAGGTTAGAGAAGGGGGGCCTGTGGGGTGGGTCAGGGGAGAAGGGTGCTGTGAGGGGCCAGAGGTGGGGGAAGGGACCTGGGGGGGCTGGAGGCGGGGCGGTTCGGCCGCTCCCGCCCCCCTCACGTGCCCCCCTCCCCCGCAGGGCGCTGTCTGATCCAGGTGCTGGCGCCGATGCCCACGCAGGGGCTGGGCCCGGAGGCGGTGCCGGCGCTGACGGAACGCGTGCGCCAGGCCATGCTCGAGGCCTTCGACAGCCTGTCGGGGGAGCTGAGCCCTGGCCCGGACCCCCCTGCCCCACAGTGACACCCCCGCCAGCCAGCTGGGGCGGAGCCTTTGCCGAGTGGGCGGAGCCAGCACCAGCCACGCCCACCAGGCAGAGCAGCCAGGGACCAGATCTACTAACCCAGCATTCCGACACCCCCCTCCCGGTTTAGCCACTTGGTATCTCCCGCTCCCCCACCATCACCTCCCCCCAGTCCTGTCAACATGGACTGATCCACTCCAGTCTGAACCATGGACTGATCCATTCCAATTTCCTAACGGGGGAAGGAGGATTAAATAATGGACCATCCACTCTAGCCTCCTGCTGGGAGGAAGAACAGACGCTGTGGACCAACCCATTCCTCCCTCCCACAGGGGGGAACCGGGGAAAAAAGGATCTCATGGATTGTTCCACTCCAACCTGCCCCAGGAAGAAAGCAAACTGCAGACTGTTCCACTTCAACCTTTGGGGGGAGCAGAGAAAGAAGGCCAGGGACTGTTCCACTCCAACCTCCTGGTAGGGGGAGGAAAGGAAGCTGGACCGGTCCACTCCAACCTCCTGTTGGGGGGGGGGGAGAAAGCCACAGACCATTCCACTCTAGCCTCCTGCTGGGGGGAAGGAAGCCACAGACCGTTCCACTCCACCCTGCTGGGGGGGAGGAACCCATGGAAGAGACGTTCGTTCCTCCCCCACATGCCCTCTGCCCCCCAGCTGTGGGCGCACCGTGGAAAGGAGACCGTGCCAGGGACACGATGGACGGTGCTATGTGGAGCGGGCGGGGGGGGGGAGTGGACACAGGAAAGACAATTTCCCCCCCCCCCCCTCAGATTCACTCATCAATGGAAGACTCTTCCCCGGGGAGGGAGGGATGTTTATTACCCCCCCCCCCAATCTGGATGGATCCCGCCCAGGAAGGGGGCGTCGCGTCCCCCTGTTGATGCCCCCAGAGGCGGAGATGCTGCGGGATGGATGGGGGGAGGTGGCATAACCCCCCCCAGGGGAAATGGGGGGGTGGCCCTGGAGTCCCCCCTAGCTGGGGGGAGGGGTTTGCTCCATGGACGGGGGTCAGAGGAAGGAAGGGGTCGGCGGGGTGGAGGGAAGGGGATTGGCGGGGATTGCGAGGCTGGTGGAGGGCAGGAGATCAGGATGTGGGGGCTGGGTGGGGTGATGGGGCTAGTGGGGGAGAGGGGCAGGGATGGGGAGGGAAGGAGGGGTAATGGGGGGTGGGGGGGGCAGAGAGGGGGATGGGGGCTGGCCAGGAAACCTGGCTTCTGATGGGGGGGGGTCATTTGTGCAGGGGCTCCATTTTTTGGGGGGGAGGGAGTGCTGGCTTCTGATTGGCTGTCAGGATAGGCCATGCCCCTAGGAGCAGGGGGCCATGGTATGTATTTATTAACTGTTTCTTTGTGTGTACTTTGCGGGGGGGCAGGATCTTGCCAATTGTTCCCCTCGCCCCGTCTGCTCCATGGGGGGACCTGGGGTGAGGGGGGCACCCAGCCCCCTAGGGATCCCCCAGGGCACCCTCTCCCGGGGGGGTTATGGGGGGGGTTGGGTCCCTGCGCCCGCGACCGTTCTGCTTTTAATAAACACCATAGAATGTGGCTGCCCCACGGTGCCTCCCCCTGGTCACTGTGGGTGTGGTTGGGGCGGGGCTTTGGCCGGGAGCCCCTCCCCCTGCTAACGGGGCGGGGCTTTGGCCGGGAGCCCCTCCCCCTGGTAACAGGGCGGGGCTTTGGCCGGGAGCTCCTCCCCCTGGTAACAGGGCGGGGCTTGGGTCAAAACCTCCTCCCCCTGGTCAGTGGGGGCGGGGCCTGAGTCGGGAGCTCCTCCCCCTGGTCACTGTGGGCGGGGCCTGGGCCAGGATCTCCTCCCCCTGGTAATTGACCCCCAGGCTCTGCTCTGTGCCCAGGCCGCTGGGATTGACCCCTTAGCGGGCTGGGCTCACAGTGCCCCACAACTGCCCAGGGTCTGGCTCAGGGCCCCCCAGATGGAGCCTGTGGCCCCCGCGCCCCCATCTGTGGGGCTTGCTGCAGCAAATGGGCCAGGCCACCCCAGCCTGGCCTGTAACGCCCCCAGACAGCACCAGGGCCCGAGCCTTTGCAGCGCTGAGTACCAAGGAGGGAAACTGAGGCACGCTTAGGAATCGTACAAGTGTTACAGAAAATCCCCCCCTCCTTTGTCACACCCCTTCACGTCCATCCCAGGCCAATATGGGGCAGTCACCTGAGATGGGAGGAGCCTTGGCCATCTGGCTCCTCCCCTGTGGGGCACACCCCTAGGGGTAGGGGGTGTGGCCCTGAATTCTGTTCCAGCCCCTGTCCCCAAGGTCACCGCCTGATGTCACATGTGGGAGACTGTGACATCACAAATATTAAGCAATGTCAGGGGGGCAAAGGGGCTGATGATATCACAGGGGGTGGGGCACTGAGGTCACGTAGAGTGATTACCTCATTGGCCTGGGGGTGGGGAGTGCTGCCATTACACACATACTGATGATGTCACACGCAGCGGATGATGTCACGCCATAGTCGGCCCGCCTGGGGAAAGGCTGGTGAGGTCATGGAGTTTGGGGGCGTGACCTCCGGAGAGGGCTGTGACATCACACAGATATGATGATGTCACACAGAATGATACCATCACACGCGCTGAGCCTGGCAGGGACAGCAGGCTGTGATGTCATGCAGCAAAGGATGATGTCATAGTTCTGGGGTGACATCCTGCCCTGGATCAGGGAGGGGGCGGGGCTAATGGCATGTGGGCCTAATTCAGCAACCCAGAGCCCCCCATGAACCGCGAGGGGGGGAGGGCCTGTGCAGTGCCCTGTTGCCATGGTGAGGGGGCTCAGGGGCACCGGCAGGGCTGGGCTGGCAGGGGCTGCGGGTCGGGAGTGAGGGGCACCGGCAGAGCTGGGGGGGCAGGGGCTGCGGGTCGGGAGTGAAGGGCACCGGCAGAGCTGGGGGGGGCAGTGCTGGGCTAGCAGGGGCTGCGGGTCGGGAGTGAGGGGCACCGGCAGAGCTGGGGGGGGCAGGGCCGGGCTAGCAGGGGCTGTGGGTCGGGAGTGAGGGGCACCAGCAGAGCTGGGGGGGGGGGGCTGGGCTGGCAGGGGCTGCGGGTCAGGAGTGAGGGGCACCGGCAGAGCTGGGGGGGGCAGGGCTGGGCTGGCAGGGGCTGCGGGTCGGGAGTGAGGGGCACTGGCAGAGCTGGGGGGGGCAGGGCTGGGCTGGCAGGGGCTGCGGGTCAGGAGTGAGGGGCACTGGCAGAGCTGGGGGGGGCAGGGCTGGGCTGGCAGGGGCTGCGGGTCAGGAGTGAGGGGCACCGGCAGGGCTGGGGGGGGGCTGGGCTGGCAGGGGCTGCGGGTCGGGAGTGAGGGGCACCGGCAGAGCTGGGGGGGGCAGGGCCGGCTGGCAGGGGCTGCGGGTCGGGAGTGAGGGGCACCGGCAGAGCTGGGGGAGGGGGGACACCGAGGGGTGGCCCCATCTGCAGAAGCGCTGGGTGCCGTATTCACCCCCCGACTCATTTCCTCTGCCCCCCACCCCCCCTTCCTGCTGCTTCTCGGCACCGGGCCCCTGGCACCCAGCCCGCCCGGCCCGGAAAATGTGAGAACAATGAGGGGAGGAAAGAAACCGGCCAGGCCCTGAGAGCAGGGAGAGTTGGCAAGAGAACCCAGGAGTCCGGGCTGGGGGCTCCCATCCCCCACCCGCCCCTTTGCACCAAATAAAGGCCCTGGGGCTGGAGGCGGGAATCCAATTAACTATTTAATTCATCTGTGCTAATTAGCAACGTCCCGGCATAAATTAGAGGTATTAACAAGGGTTTAAAGCGCGGGGGGGACACCCCCCATTCCTTGCCCCCCCCTCAGTTTTTCGCCGGGCGGGGTGGGCGTCACCGGTTCACTTCGTATCCGAACCCGTTTCTCCCGTCCTGGCAGGAGCCTGGGGGGGCAGAGAAAGGGTTAAACTGGGGGAGCCCCCGCGACCCCCCCCCCCGCAAAGCTGCAGGCCCGGCAGTTCCCCTCCCCCGCCAGGGCCGGGTCCCCACAGCTTGTGAGTGAAGGGGGCGGGGGGAATTTGGGGGGGTCCAGGGTCACTCCCAGGCAGGGGGGATTTGGGGAGCCCGCAGGGGGGCCGGGGTCACTCCTAGGCGCGGGGCGGCTGGGGGCGTGGATATTTGGGGGACCCGGGGGGAGCGGGGTCACTCACAGGCAGTGGGGGGCAGGAGCATTTGGGGGGCCCGCGGAGGGGGCGGGGTCACTCCCGGGCAGGGGGATTTGGGGGGCCCGGGGGGCGGGGGGCGGGGTCTCTCCCTGGGAGTGGGGGCAGGGGGATTTGGGGGGCCCGCGGGGAGGCGGGGTCACTCCCAGGCAGTGGGGGCAGGGGGATTTGGGGGGCCCGGGGGGGCGGGGTCACTCCCAGGCAGTGGGGGCAGGGGGATTTGGGGAGTCCGGGGGGGCGGGGTCACTCCCAGGCAGTGGGGGCAGGGGGATTTGGGGGACCCGGGGGGGCGGGGTCACTCCCAGGCAGTGGGGGCAGGGGGATTTGGGGGGTCCGGGGAGGCGGGGTCACTCCCAGGCAGTGGGGGCAGGGGGATTTGGGGGGCCCGGGGGGGTGGGGTCACTCCCAGGCAGTGGGGGCAGGGGGATTTGGGGGACCCGGGGGGGCGGGGTCACTCCCAGGCAGTGGGGGCAGGGGGATTTGGGGGATCCGGGGGGGCGGGGTCACTCACAGGCCCCCAGTCTCTCCTCCAGCAGCAGCAGCTGGTCGCTGAGCGAGTCCACCCGGTCCAGGTACCGGAGGCGGCTCCAGAGCTCGGCGAGCTCGGCGGGGCCCAGATCGGCCAGGGGGGGCGGCAGCAGCCGGCGCAGGGTCCCCAGGGCCCGCTCCACGCGCTGGGGGGGCAGCGTCAGTGGGGGGTGAGCCCCAAACTCCCAGCGGCCCCCCCGACACCCCATGAGCCAACTCCCCCTAGCGTCCCCATGTCCCCCCAACTCCCCCTAGCGCCCCATGTCCCCCCAACTCCCCCCAGCGCCCCCCGACACCCCATGAGCCAACTCCCCCAGCGCCCCCATATCCCCCCAACTCCCCCTAGTGCCCCCATGTCCCCCCAACCTCCCCTAGCGCCCCCATGTCCCCCCAACTCCCCCCAGAGCCCCCCGACACCCCCTGAGCCAACTCCCCCCAGAGCCCCCATGTCCCCCCAACCTCCCCTAGCGCCCCCATGTCCCCCCAACTCCCCCCAGAGCCTCCCGACACCCCCTGAGCCAACTCCCCCCAGCGCCCCCATGTCCCCCCAAGCCCCCTAGCGCCCCACATGTCCCCCCAACCCCCCTAGCGCCCCCGACACCCTCTGACCCCAAACTCCCAGCGGGCCCCCCGACACCCCATGAGCCAACTCCCCCCAGTGCCCCCATGTCCCCCCAACTCCCCCCAGCGCCCCCATGTCCCCCCAACTCCCCCTAGCGCCCCCAACACCCTCTGACCCCAAACTCCCAGCGGACCCCCCGACACCCCCTGAGCCAACCCCCCTAGCGCCCCCATGTCCCCCAACCCCCCCTAGCGCCCCCCGACACCCTCTGAGCCCCCAAACTCCCAGCGGCCCCCCGACACCTGGGCCCCCCAACACGGCCGAGCCCCCAAACTCCTCCAGCGCCCCCGAGTCCCCCCACATCTGAAACCCGAAACTCCCGCCGCCCCTCCTCTCTCCCACCCAGCTCCCGCATATCATGTCACTAGCCCCCTGCACCCCCCATCTCCCCCCGCCCCTCCCTCCAAGCCGGTAACCCCGCCCCCAGCCCCCTAAGCTCCGCCCAGCCCCTCCCCCCCTCACCTCCTCCAACTTCTCCATCTGCTGCTGCAGCTCCTGCACCTGCCGGGTCAGGCGCTCCGGGGCGGGGGGGTCCCGCGCTGGGGGGGGGGGAGGGAGAGGAGAGGGCACTGAGAGAACAAACAACGCCCCCCCCCCGAGAACCCAGGAGTCCGGCCCCTCCACGGTCTAACCCCCCAGCCCCCACTGCCCTCCCCGAGCTGGGAGAGAACCCAGGAGTCCTGGCTCCCAGCCCCCCCCTGACTCCAACCCACCAGACCCCACTCCCCTCCCAGAGCCGGGGAGAGAACCCAGGAGTCCGGGCTCCCAGCCCCCCGCTGCTCTAACCACTAGACCCCCCCACTCCCCTCCCAGAGCTGGGGATAGAACCCAGGAGTCCGGGCTCCCAGCCCCCCCTGCTCTAATCCACCAGCCCCCACTCCCCTCCCAGAGCCGGGGAGAGAACCCAGGAGTCCTGGCTCCCAGCCCCCTCTGTTCTAACCCACCAGCCCCCACTCCCCTCCCAGAGCCGGGAGAGAACCCAGGAGTCCTGGCTCCCAGCCCCCCCCGGCTCCAACCCACCAGCCCCCACTCCCCTCCCAGAGCCGGGGAGAGAACCCAGGAGTCTGGGCTCCCCCACCCCCAGTGGTGCCCCACGTACCTGGGGGTGTGGGCAGTGGGGCGGTGTGGGCGGTGGGCAGCAGGTGGCAGCCGGTCCCATCAGGCCCCGGGGCGAAGCCGGGCTCACACTGGCACCGGTAGCTGCCCGGGGTGTTGAGGCAACGCTGGGGGCAGAGGGGGGCGGGCGAGCGGCATTCGTCCACATCTAGAGAGGAGAGACCCCACTGTGGGGCAGGACACCTGGGTTCTCTGGGAGGGGAGGCGGACTGGGGGGTTAGAGTAGGGGGAGCTGGGAGCCAGGACTCCTGGGTTCTCTCCCCGGCGCTGGGGGGTTAGAGCAGGGGGGGCTGGGAGCCAGGACTCCTGGGTTCTCTCCCCGGCTCCAGGAGGGGAGTGGGGGCAGGTGGGTTAGAGCACGGGAATGGGTGGGGGGCCTGGACGCCTGGGTTCTACTCACCCACGTGGCAGTAGCGCCCCCCCCATCCGGGGCGGCAGTGGCACCGGTCGGGGCTGGCGCAGACGCCCCCGTTCTGACAGGGCTTGTGGCACACAGCTGTGGAGGGAGAAGGACGTTGATGGGGTTAGCGGGGTGGGGGAGGGGTTGGGGGTCCCACCCCACCCAGCCGGGCCCCCCTCCCTGACTCACCCTCCTCGCAGGTGTTGGCCCCCACGTGCCTCTTCTTCCAGCCCTGGCAGCAGATGGCGTCGGTCTGCAGCACGTCCTGGTCACCTGGCGCACGGCCACGCGGTACGTGGTCCTGTGGGCAGCGATGGGACCCAGGAGTCCTGGCTCCCACCGCCCAGCTCTAACCACCAGCCCCCACTCCCCTCCCACAGCCAAGGAGAGAACCCAGGAGTCCTGGCTCCCAGCCCCCCCTGCTCTAACCCACCAGCCCCTGCTCCCCTCTCAGAGCCAGGGAGAGAACCCAGGAGTCCTGGCTCCCAGCCCCCTACTCTAACCACCAGCCCCCACTCCCCTCCCGGAGCCGGGGAGAGAACCCAGGAGTCCTGGCTCCCAGTCCCCCCTGCTCTAACCACCAGCCCCCACTCCCCTCCCAGAGCTGGACCAAGAAGACAAGAGTTGTGGCTCCAGCCCCCCCGGCTCTAACCCACCAGCCCCCACTCCCCTCCCAGAGCCAGGGAGAGAACCCAGGAGTTCTGCGGGGGGGGGGGAATACCTGTAGGTGCTGCAGATGCGGCCCCCGGGGCACAGGGTTGAGGTAGGGCTGGTGCAGTGGCCGGGCGAAGGTCTCGTTGTAAACCAGGGGGACCCGCAGGGTATGACGGGCGCAGACACCCCGGCTGGGGGGAGAGATGGTGAGAGAGCAGCCCCCCCCACATCTCCAGAGACCCCCCCAGAGCCCTTCTCTGCTCAAAGCCCCCCCCCAACCCCCGTATCCTCCCAGCCCCCTCAGACCCTCCCAGCATCCATATCCTCACAGTCACCCCAGGGTCCCCTCCCACTCCAAGGAGACCCCCACCGACCCCAGGGCCCCACATCCCCACCCTAGAGCTCCCCTCTCACCTTTCTGGCTTGGCTCCCTGCCCCCCCGACCCCCAGGATCCCCCCCCACAGCACGGCCATCAGTGTGGGCAGCACCCCTGACATGTTGGGGGGCCTCCGGCCACGGCGCTCAGAGAAGGGGGGGCCCGATTCCAATGGGGCTCCAATGGGGCTCCCTGCAGGAGAGAGGAGACAATTACTGAACCCAGGCATCCGGGACACCCGCCTCCTGCAACGGGGGTCAGTACAGAACCCAGGAGTCGGGGGCTCATATCCTGTTCAGACCCCCTGTGGGAGGGGGTAGCTCTACTGAACCTTCGGGTCTGGGAGCCCACCCCCATCCCAGAGCGGCAGAGAACCCAGGAGTCCGGGCTCCCAGCCCCCTCCCCACTCTAACCCACCAGCCCCCACTCCCCTCCCAGAGCCAGGGAGAGAACCCATGAGTCCGGGCTCCCAGCCACCCCTGCTCTAACCACTAGACCCCACTCCCCTCCCAGAGCCGGGGAGAGAACCGAGGAGTCCTGGCTCCCAGCGCCCCCCCCCACTCTAACCCACCAGCCCCCACTCCCCTCCCAGAGGGGGGAGAGAACCCAGGAGTCCTGGCTCCCAGCCCAGCCCCCGGCTCTAACCCACCAGCCCCTACTCCCCTCCCAGAGCCGGGGAGAGAACCCAGGAGTCCGGGCTCCCAGCCTGCCCTGCTCTGACCCACCAGCTCCCACTCCTCTCCAGAGCCAGGGAGAGAACCCAGTAGTCCTGGGTGTGGGAGTTTGTTAGGGAAAGTAGGGAAATGCACTGGAGATAGGGACACCCCACAGACCCACCCTCCAGCCCCACACCTCATAGCCCCCCGCGTCCATCCCCCGCCCCCCCTCACCTGTTCTGCTCGTCCCAGGACCCGGCCTGCTCCTTCCTCCTGGTCTGTGAGCCGCCTCCCTGTGGCCAGGGGGGCTGGAATCCCGTCCCCCCGCCTCCCGTGTTGGTCAGGGAATCCCCCCCCAGGCCCAGAGCCCCTCCCCCCGAGAGACCCCAGGGACCCCCTAGCCCCTCCCTCCTTGGAGTCAGCAGGGTGGGGTCGGTCCCGCCCCCCCGCCTGGTGCCCCTTGGCATTTCGGCCTCCGCGTCTGATTCACGCCCCCGGCGCCGCCCCCCCCTCAGCGCCCGGACGAGAAAGGCCCCATTGTGCCCCCCCGAATCCACACCCCGGGGCCCTGATGCTGCCGCTTTGTTCCCTGCACCCATGGGGGTGTGA
>NW_026530219.1:0-40773 GCF_027887155.1 Malaclemys terrapin pileata | reverse complement strand
TGCGAGATTTTCCATCCGCAACAAGCGATTCCTGCCTTTGTCCCATTGTGACGGCCCAGCCGGTGCCCCTCAGTCCCGACCCGCTGCCCCCCGGCCCCGGCCCGGCCGCGCCCCTCACTCCCGACCCTCTGCCCCCCGGCCCGGCCGGCGCCCCCCCACTCCCGACCCGCAGCCCCCCGGCCCGGCCGGCGCCCCTCACTCCCGACCCGCTGCCCCCCCGGCCCGGCCGGCGCCCCTCACTCCCGACCCTCTGCCCCCCGGCCCGGCCGGCGCCCCTCACTCCCGACCCGCAGCCCCCCCCGGCCCGGCCGGCGCCCCTCATTCCCGACCCGCTGCCCCCCGGCCCGGCCGGCGCCCCTCACTCCCGACCCGCAGCCCCCCCCGGCCCGGCCGGCGCCCCTCACTCCCGACCCGCAACCCCCCCCGGCCCGGTCGGCGCCCCTCACTCCCGACCCGCAACCCCCCCCGGCCCGGTCGGCGCCCCTCACTCCCGACCCGCTGCTCCCCGGCCCGGCCGGCGCCCCTCACTCCCGACCCGCAACCCCCCCCGGCCCGGTCGGCGCCCCTCACTCCCGACCCGCAGCCCCCCGGCCCGGCCGGCGCCCCTCACTCCCGACCCGCTGCTCCCCGGCCCAGCCGGCGCCCCTCACTCCTGACCCGCAGCCCCCCCCCCGGCCCGGCCGGCGCCCCTCACTCCCGACCCGCAGCCCCCCGGCCCGGCCGGCGCCCCTCGCTCACGACCCGCAGCCCCCTCCTCTGCCGGTGCCCCTCTCTCCCGACCCTCAGCCCCCCGGCCCGGCCGGCGCCCCTCACTCCCGACCCGCAGCCCCCCGGCCCGGCCGGCGCCCCTCACTCCCGACCCACTGCCCCCGGCCCAGCTGGCGTCCCTCACTCCCGACCCGCAGCCCCCAGTGCCCCTAACTCCCGACCCGCAGCCCCCCCCGCTCCGCCGGTGCCCCTCACTCCCGACCCGCAGCCCCCCCCATCACCCCTCACTCCCGACCCACAGCCCCCTGCTATTGTATCTTTCAATGACCTCAGATTCCCCTCATCCCCCACCTCAATTTTCCCCCAACGCAGCCCCTCGAGCTCCCATCTCCCCTCCCCGCAACTCACCAGGCCCCTTCCCCCTCTCACAGTGCAGAGACCCCCAGGCCAGGGTCCTCGGTCCTGTCCCCTTCAATTGCCTGGGGGTCTCTGGAGGGGGCCCAAGACCTGGGGCCATGGGGAGCCCTGACTGCCCGGGCAGAGCCCCCTGCTGCCCCCGCCCCGCCCCCTGCAACACAGCCCCTAGCGCCGCCCTGGGGCCATGGGGAGCCCTGACTGCCCGGGGAGAGCCCCCTGCTGCCCCCACCCCGCTCCCTGCAGTACAGCCCCTAGCGCCGCCCTGGGGCTATGGGGAGCCCTGACTGCCCGGGGAGAGCCCCCTGCTGCCCCCCACCCCGCTCCCTGCAACAGCCCCTAGCGCCGCCCTGGGGCAGATCTCTGGGGTGAGTCGGGGTCACGCTGTGAGTTCCCAGCAGTCACGTGGTTTCCTTTCTTGGCACCTGGGAGGGGGTGGGACCCAGCCAAGACCTCAGGGTCAGTGACCAGCTGGGGGGGGGACGGGAGGGGGGTTGGAGGAGGGAGCTGGGGGGTCCCAGGCTGCTCCTCTGACACACCAGGACCCTGCCGGTCCCGCCCCAAAGGCTGATCCCGGGCACAGGCCCCGTCGGGGAACACCCAGACCTAGAGGGGGGAGGGGTCCTTCGGGGCCGGGCACCTGTCCACCCCCTCTGCCCTCTCCCCCTGTCTGTCTGTCCAGCCACAACCTCCCCGCCCCCAGTGACTGCAGCCAGGCCAGGGCCTTGGCGGGTTAATAATTACCCCAGGAGATAAACAGCAGCGACCCCCCCCCCCCAGCTCCCCAGGGCAGCCCGGACCCCAGGGCCAGACGGGGAGAGACGCACCCAGAGCAACATGCGTCTGCTGCTCTGCCTGGCCTGCGTGGGGGCCCTGGTGTGCACCAGCCACCAAGCCCCCCGGTACGGGCCGGGCTGGCAGGGGCTGTGGGTCGGGAGTGAGGGGCACCAGCAGAGCTGTGGGGGGGCATGGCTGGGCTAGCAGGGGCTGCGGGTCGGGAGTGAGGGGCACCGGCGGAGCTGGGGGGGCAGGGCTGGGCTAGCAGGGGCTGTGGGTCGGGAGTGAGGAGCACTGGCAGAGCTGGGGGGGCAGGGCCGGGCTGGCAGGGGCTGCGGGTCGGGAGTGAGGGGCACCGGCAGAGCTGGGGGGGCAGGGCTGGGCTAGAAGGGGCTGCGGGTCGGGAGTGAGGGGCACCAGCAGAGCTGGGGGGGGGGCTGGGTTAAGAGGGGGCTGCGGGTCGGGAGTGAGGGGCACCGGCAGAGCTGGGGGGGGGCAGGGCTGGGCTGGCAGGGGCTGCGGGTCGGGAGTGAGGGGCACCGTCAGAGCTGGGGGGGGCAGGGCCGGGCTGGCAGGGGCTGCGGGTCGGGAGTGAGGGGCACCGGCAGGGCTGGGGGAGGCAGGGCCGGGCTGGCAGGGGCTGCGGGTCGGGAGTGAGGGGCACCGGCAGAGCTGGGGGGGGCAGGGCCGGGCTGGCAGGGGCTGCGGGTCGGGAGTGAGGGGCACCGGCAGGGCTGGGGGAGGCAGGGCCGGGCTGGCAGGGGCTGCGGGTCGGGAGTGAGGGGCACCGGCAGAGCTGTGGGGGGGCAGGGCTGGGCTAGCAGGGGCTGCGGGTCGGGAATGAGGGGCACCGGCAGAGCTGGGGGGGGGCAGGGCCGGGCTGGCAGGGGCTGCGGGTCGGGAGTGAGGGGCACCGGCAGAGCTGGCGGGGGCAGGCCTGGGTTAAGAGGGGGCTGCGGGTTGGGAGTGAGGGGCACTGGTAGGGCGGAGGGGGGGCTGGGCTGGCAGGGGCTATGTGTCGGGAGTGAGGGGCACTGGCTGATCTCTCTCTCCCCCCAGGCTGCTGATGGCGGCCCCGAGGCTGGTGCCGGTGGGCGTGGAGCTGGGGGTCCTGCTCCAGGCCGACGGGGCGGCCGAGCAGCTCGACGGGACCCTCTACTTCCAGAACGAGGTCGACACGCAGCAGAAATGCTCCGGCGAGAAACCCTTCAGCCTGCGCCCCGAGAACGGCTACATGCAGCTCCTCACCCTGAAGGTAGGGGGCGCCTAGCCCCGCCCCCTCGGGAGAGCCCCGCCCCCTGGGGAAGAGCCCCGCCCCTCACTGCCCCGGGAGAGCCCTGCCCCCGGGAGAGCCCCGCCCCTTCCCTGCCCCGGGAGTGCCCCGCCCGCTGGAGAGAGCCCTGCCCCCTGGGGAGAGCCCCGCCCCTCACTGCCCCAGGAGAGCCCCGCCCCTTCCCTGCCCCAGGGGAGCCCCGCCCCCTGGGAGAGCCCCGCCCCTCACTGCCCCCCGTGCTGCCCCCGCAGGTGACCCCGGAGCTGGCGGTTCGCTGTGGTCTGACCGCGCTGCGCCGGGGTCGCTACGTCCAGCTGGTCGCGCGGAGCCCCCAGCTGCCCTACCCGGGCGCCCGGACCCTGCGCCTGGCCTGGACCAGCCGGCGCGGGCAGCTCTTCATCCAGACCGACAAGCCGGTCTACACGCCCCGGCAGAAGGGTGAGAGCCGCCCCTACGGCCCCCTGCCCCACGGCCCCCGCGCCCCATGGCCTCCTACCCTGCATAGCCCCCGTGCCCCACACCTCCTGCGCCCACAGCCACCTGCCCACCACGTTCCCCCTGTGTCCCATGGCCCCCGCGCCCCACGGCCCCCACGTTCGCCCCCTGCCCCACGGCCCCAGCGCCACATGGCCTCCTACCCTGCATAGCCCCTGTGCCCCACACCTCCTGCGCCCACAGCCACCTGCCCACCACGTTCCCCCTGTGCCCCATGGCCCCCACGGCCCCTGTGTCCCATGGCCCCCGCGCCCCATGGCCTCCTACCCTGCATAGCCCCTGTGCCCCACACCTCCTGTGCCCACAGCCACCTGCCCACCACGTTCCCCCTGTGTCCCATGGCCCCCACGGCCCCTGTGCCCCATGGCTCCCGCGCCCCATGGCCTCCTACCCTGCATAGCCCCCGTGCCCCACACCTCCTGCGCCCACAGCCACCTGCCCCCCACGTTCCCCCTGTGCCCCATGGCCCCCACGGCCCCTGTGTCCCATGGCCCCCGCGCCCCATGGTCCCCACATTCCCCCTATGCCCCACGGCCCCCACACCCCACGGCCTCCTGCCCTGCATGGCCCCTATGCCCCATGGCCCCAGCGCCCCACGTTCCCTCTGTGCCCCACAGCTCCCGTGCTCCATGGCCACATTCCCCCCGTTGTTGTACTTAAAGTACTGCACAGGATCTTTTCAGGGGGAATAAGGCAAAACGCCACATTTATTAGCAATACATGTATTCATTAACACTGTATTATATGCATATAATATATTACACTTACACACACACACAAACACAAACACACTCCGTCTTGTTGTTACCAATTAGTTGCTCCCCTTAACTTCACTGGCCAGGTGAGTTAGATGGGGGAGGGGGTGGAGCCGGGCTTCTGCCGATCCGGATCGATGCTCCCATGTTGACAAGACGAGACCCGGGGTCCTCTGCAAGACACCTCACTTTTATAGCAGCTTCCCTCTCATGCAAATCTATACCAGATTCAAACTCTGTGTCTGTGTCCACTGGTCCTTTGTGCTGCTTTCTTTTGAGTGTTGTCCCAATGCTGCAAAGAGGGTGTTTCCAAAAGAAGGTGCTTGCTTCTAACCCCCCCCACCCCGAGGCCGTCGGTATGTCTGCTTGTCTTTAATGAGCCCATTTGACACGTTTTATTGTCCTTGGGTCTGGCTCCCAGCCCCTCTCCAACAGTTGAGGCTGTCTGGAGGTGCTGCCTTCCATGCCTTGCTTATTCACACCTCGTTCATTCAACAGGGCAATTGATTAAGGGGGGGGGGGGGGGAGAGCTCTTGTTCTACTGCTAGCAAACAGAAATTTTTCTTCTATCTTATTCTATCCTTAGGGGCTATAATATTCTACCAAGGGCAATGCAAAGTTTCTAAATGAGGCTTTGATACAAAGTTCCATGAAAACAGAGGTCACACGTGGGTAGACCCACCACAAGGTTATACGAAGAGGCACAATGTAAAGTCATATGAAAATTATCAGAGATTGATCTACATTGTCCCCCTTTTGACCTCTCAAGAACAATTCTTGAGTGGTCACCATATAAATCTTTTGTATTTGTTGCAAACAAACCAAACAATTATAACCAGGTGAATATAACTAAAACCATTACAATTGACTAAACACCAGATATAAGAAACACAAATGCAAACAATTTTAATAATTGGAAATACAACAAAACCATTACCATTTCAATAATTGGGTACATTGACAAACAAAATGAGGCACAAGTTTGATGCTGCCTTTTTAAGCACACACAACAAATAAGATTTTGTAGGAGTACCACAGTTGTTATGCAAGGTTAAGCTGATTTGGACTTAAACTAACATTCAGTTGCTAAAATGTTGTAGAATTCCCTATTTTTAACAGTTGTTCTCAGAGGTTTCTAGGGACCTGAAAGATGGGGCCATACAATTATGGGCCAAGGTCTTACAGGTTATGGGGGCCCAAGAACTACCCTTCAGGGCTTGGGGAAATAGAACCAGAGTGCATAGAGGAAAGTGTGGAATTAATAATAATACAAGCAAATGTATTAATAACAAAAATCAACAACAAAATGATTATTAGAGAACCTGACAAAACAAAACAAAATAACCCTGATGCACTGGGGACCAAAGTCTTTTGGACACAAGGGGTGATTGATAAGTTGGATGGAGATGGGGGAAGTAGAGAGAGGAAAAGACATTTGCCCTGTCTAGTGTAGTATCCCCTCTCTCTCTGGACCCAATGTTAACACAGGACACCACCAGAGACAGACACAGAACATGCAACACACAACACTGAACACAGACTTTGTTATGACACTAGAACCATGGTATTTTATAACTCTTCAGCTGGTACCAGCTCTCCTGATGTTCTGGTTCAGAGCCTGAAAGATAGAAGCTTGGAAACAAATTAGCACAGTGCTTTCACCCTGGCAGAACCTGCTTGGTCTCTGCCACAGTGTGTTTGGTACTTGGGGCTGCACAAATGCTAATTAAGTGGTGCATTTTTTGTGAGTGTAAATCCTCCCTTTCTCTCAGTAAAAAGGCGTTAACACTCCATCTAGAAAAAAAAATTTTGTTTTAAAATCTTCAGCCATTTTGCCATGGCCTGGAGATCTGAGGCAGAAGCAGGCACTGTTGTTAACTGTTTCAATGGCATTTTGGCCCTGGGAGGAGGAATTCACCCAAATATCCCAAATATTCCGCTTCCCAATCTCCAGAGGGGTCCCAAAGGTCTGCCCCCTTCTGGGGTCTCAAATGTTTCTTCTCCTGATGTTACTGCTGCTGTAAGATTTGAGAGTGCTGTTTTAACTCTCTGTACCCAACCTGTTTTTAGTTTCTCTATTTGTTGCTTGCCTGGGCCCGATCCTGCTTTTTTTTTTAATAAACAGTTCCTTTCCATGGGCACAAGCCTTGTTCCACTACCAATTTAGCAAGGAGGGTGGGCTTTCCAACTAGTCCCCACCCTTCCTCGTCCCATTTCTTAAACATTTTTTTCAAAATTGTGAAATTACCACAATATTACTTACAAAAAACAAAACAAAAAACCAAACAAACATAAACCACACTACACTGCCCAAACTCCTATATCCTTTAGAGTTTGGTTTAACAGAACAAGATCTGTATCTTATGTTTTTAACCCACTCTGGGCCAGAGGGAGAGACACTACGCTTTCCTCTGTATTGCTCGGTCTGCTACCACCGAGGGTTCATACACCAATTATACAAATCCTTCCCCGGATTAGATCCTTCCCCGGATCAGAGTGAGAAACACTAAGTTCTCCTCTTTAGCTCAGTTTTGCTACGGCTGAGGGTGTATGTACCTCTATCACACAATTGAAACCTAAACTCCTATATCCTTCAGAGTTTGGTTAATTAACTGAAAGTTTACGCTCTTTTTCCTGTAGTGCCAGGCTTGCTAAAGCTGGCGGTGTGCACACCAGTTTTATAATAACTGTGGGTTTTATGCTTGCTCCCCCTTTCGCATTCTCCACCAAAATGTTGTACTTAAAGTCCTGCACAGGATCTTTTCAGGGGGAATAAGGCAAAACGCCACATTTATTAGCAATACATGTATTCATTAACACTGTATCATATGCATATAATATATTACACTTACACTCACACACACACACTCCGTCTTGTTGTTACCAATTAGTTGCTCCCCTTAACTGCACTGGCCAGGTGAGTTAGATGGGGGAGGGGGTGGAGCCGGGCTTCTGCCGATCCGGATCGATGCTCCCATGTTGACAAGACGAGACCCGGGGTCCTCTGCAAGACACCTCACTTTTATAGCAGCTTTCCTCTTATGCAAATCTAGACCAGATTCAAACTCTGTGTCTGTGTCCATTGGTCCTTTGTGCTGCTTTCTTTTGAGTGTTGTCCCAATGCTGCAAAGAGGGTGTTTCCAAAAGAAGGTGCTTGCTTCTAACCCCCGAGGCCGTCGGTATGTCTGCTTGTCTTTAATGAGCCCACTTGACACGTTTTATTGTCCTTGGGTCTGGCTCCCAGCCCCTCTCCAACAGTTGAGGCTGTCTGGAGGTGCTGCCTTCCATGCCTTGCTCATCCACACCTCATTCATTCAACAGGGCAATTGATTAAGAGGGGGGGTGGGGGAAGAGCTCTTGTTCTACTGCTAGCAAAAAGACATTTTTCTTCTATCTTATTCTATCCTTAGGGGCTATAATATTATACCAAGGGCAATGCAAAGTTTCTAAATGAGGCTTTGATACAAAGTCCCATGAAAACAGAGGTCACACGTGGGTAGACCCACCACAAGGTTATATGAAGAGGCACAATGTAAAGTCATATGAAAATTATCAGAGATTGATCTACACCGTGCCCCACGGCCCCCTCCTCCCCATGTTCCCTCTGTGCCCCATGGCCCCCATGCCCGACGGCCCGTGTACCCCACGTTCCCTCTGTGCCCCACGGCCCCCATGCCCCACGGCCTTCTGCCTTGCCTGGCCCCTGCACCCCACACCCCCTGTGCCCCACGGCCCCCACACCCCACGGCCCCCTTTGCCCCATAGCCTCCTGCCCTGCATGGCCCTGGTGCCCCATGGCCCCAGTGCCCCACGGCCCCCATGTTCCCCCCGCACCCCACAGCCACCTGCCCCCCACGTTCCCTCTGTGCCCCACGCCCCCCGTGCCCCATGGCCTCCTGCCCCCCACGTTCCTCCCACGCCCCATGGCCACCTGCCCCCCACATTCCCCCGGTGCCCCGTGGCCCCCTTACCCCACAGTCCCTGCCCCCACCTCCCTCTGCATCCCCTGCTTAACCCCTGCCTCCCACGGTCCCCAGCCCCCCCACCCCCTGCTCCCTTTCCCCCAGCCCCCCCCATTCACAGCCTGTCTCGTTCCCCCCCGCAGTTCACTTCCGAGTCTTCGCCCTGAACCACGAGCTGCGCCCCACTGCCGAGTCCATCACCATCACCGTCTTGGTGAGAGCCGGGGGTGGGGTGTAGGATTGGGCCCATGGGAGGGTTGTGGGGGGTGGGAAACTGAGGCTGGGAGGAGGAGGGGGAGGCTCGGGCCCATGGGGGGCTGGGGGGGCAGGGAGCCCAAGGCTGGGATGGGGAGGGGGAGGATCCGGCCCATGGGGGGCTGGGGGGGCAGGGAGCCCGAGGCTGGGAGGGGGAGGGGGAGGATCCGGCCCATGGGGGGCTGGGGGGGCAGGGAGCCCAAGGCTGGGATGGGGAGGGGGAGGATCCGGCCCATGGGGGGCTGGGGGGGCAGGGAGCCCGAGGCTGGGAGGGGGAGGGGGAGGATCCGGCCCATGGGGGGCTGGGGGGGCAGGGAGCCCGAGGCTGGGAGGGGGAGGATCCGGCCCATGGGGGGCTGGGGGGGCAGGGAGCCTGAGGCTGGGAGGGGGAGGGGGAGGATCCGGCCCATGGGGGGCTGGGGGGGCAGGGAGCCCGAGGCTGGGAGGGGGAGGGGGAGGATCCGGCCCATGGGGGGCTGGGGGGGCAGGGAGCCCGAGGCTGGGAGGGGGAGGGGGAGGATCCGGCCCATGGGGGGCTGGGGGGGCAGGGAGCCCGAGGCTGGGAGGGGGAGGATCCGGCCCATGGGGGGTTGGGGGGGCAGGGAGCCTGAGGCTGGGAGGGGGAGGGGGAGGATCCGGCCCATGGGGGGCTGGGGGGGCAGGGAGCCCGAGGCTGAGAGGGGGAGGGAGAGGATCCGGCCCATGGGAGGGTTGGGGGGGGTGGGAAACTGAGGCTGGGAGGGGGAGGGGGAGGCTCGGGCCCATGGGAGGCTGGGGGGGCAGGGAGCCCGAGGTTGGAAGGGGGAGGGGGAGGGGAGGCTCGGGCCCATGGGGGATTGGGGGGGATGGGAGATCGAGGCGGTGAGGAGGAGGGGGAGGATCGGGCCCATGGGGGATTGTGGGGGATGGGAGATCGAGGCGGTGAGGAGGAGGGGGAGGATCCGGCCCATGAGGGTTGGGGCCCCGTGGAGGGGGCTACGGGGCAGGATCGGGCCCCGCTGGTAGGAGGGGATCGGGCCCCCGCTAACACCCTCCCCCCCGTCTGCCCCCCAGAACAACCGGGGGCTGCAGGTGCGGAAGGTGGAACGGTTCCCGCAGAACTGGGTCATCACGGACCAGCTCTCGATCCCCGACATCTCCGAGTGAGTGGGGGGGCCGGGACTGGGGGTGACACTGACACCCCATTGCCCTGGGAGGGCACCAGGGGTGGAGGGGGCAGAGAAGCCCCCCAGAGCTGGCTTGTGCCTGGTCCAGACTGGGGGAGCCCCTGCTGGGGGGAGTGCCCCCCAGGAGTGGGGATGGGGTGTCGGGGGGACTCCCTGGGGGCGGGACCCCAACATCCTTGTCCGGGGGGTCTGGGGGGCAGTGGGGGGCTGCCCCCCTGAACCTCACAATAGGGACCCTCGGAATGATCGGGGGCTGGGAGCAGAGTCTCCTAGGAAGAGGGGCTGTGGGAGCTCGGGGGCCCCCGATCCCCTCTCACCCCCTCGCCCCTCCCAGGCCCGGGACCTGGCGCATCACGGCGCGATTCTCCAACGCCCTCGAGTCCAACACCAGCACCGAGTTCGAGGTGAAGAAATACGGTGAGTCCCGGACGCCTGGGTTCTCACTCGGGGAGGGGGGAGGGCGGTCTGGGAGCTAGGACTCCTGGGTTCTCTCCTGGCTCCGGGGGCAGAGCGGGGGCTGGGAGCCAGGACTCCTGGGTCCCATGTGTGTTTTCTCTCCCCAGTGCTCCCCAATTTCGAGGTGAAGATCATCCCCGAACGGACCCACATGCTGGTGACGGGAGAGGGGGGCCCCGATTTGCGCATTGACCTGCAGGTCAGGTAGGGGCAGCTCCCCCGACCCCCTCCCCTCTGGCCGGGCTCAGGCAGCCAGGGGGGTGTTATGGGGTGCTCTGGCTCCCAACTTTCCCCAGGTTCCCTGGGATCTGGGCTCGGCCCCAGACTCCCCACGGGGCTGGGACGGGCCTCGGGGTGCAGCTCCCCACCGAATCCAGACCCCGGCAGAGCCGTCCCCCTGCCCCCCACACTGACCCCCCTGGGCTCTGCGCCTCGGTGTCAGGGTTTGGGGTGACCCCCCCCCTCTCTCCAGGTTCGTCTATGGGAAGGGGGTGAACGGTGTCGCCTACCTGAGGTTTGGGGTGAGCAACGAGGCCAGGGAGAAAACCTTCCTCAGGGGCCTGGAACAACAGGTCACGGTGAGACCCCCCATTCCCCCCACGGAACCCCCATCCCTTTGGGACCCCCCTCCCCCCACGGGACCCCCCATCCTCCCACAGAACCCCCATCCCTCTGGGACCCCCCTCCCCCCACAGGACCCCCCCATCCTCCCACGGAACCCCCATCCCTCTGGGACACCCCTCTGGGACACCCCATTCCCCCCCACAGGACCCCCATCCCTCTGGGACCCCCTTCTGGGATCCTCCATCCCTTCACAGGACCCCCTTTCCCCCATGGAACCCCCATCCACCCACAGGATCCCCATTCCTCTGGGATCCCCCTCCCCTCCTGGGTCCCCCAGGGACCCTCTCTCCTGGGACCCTCCAGCCCCCTAGGGTCCCCCTCCCTCCCAGCCCCCTGTGAGCCCCCTTCAGTGAGTCCCCCTGGACGGGACCCCTGGGGGAGCCTCACACGCCCCCAAAGGACCCCCCCCACTGCGCAGGCAGCAGCGACTCCCAGCCAGTCTGTGACACGGGCGGATTATTCGCCCTCGGGAATCCGGTGCCAGACACAGCTTGGGAGCACAGGGTGCTGGGACCTGCAGCAAAGTCCAGCTTGGGGGGGACCCAGAGGCCACCCCACCTGCCCCATGGGGGCTCAGCAAAAATTGCACCCCCTGGTCCCCCCCGGGTGTCTGTGTAACACATGGGGAAACTGAGGCACACAGAGTCTTCATGCAAAATGTTAAGGAAAAAACCCTCCCACAGCTCCCTCTGCCCTCCTTCCTCCCACCCCCACTCTGTGGGGCCCCCCCCCCGGCTGGGTCCATGTGTATGGGGGGGTTGGGTATCATCTAATCCTCTCCCTCCCACCCCCCGGCAGGTGAATGAGGGGACAGCAAACGTGATCTTAAAACGCAGCCTCCTAGCGCAAAAATTGGGACGCCCCCTGCAGGACCTGGCAGGGACCAACCTCTACATCGCGGTGACTTTCATAGAGACCGCCAGTGAGTGCAGGGGCCGGGGCCCGGCCCCTCTAGGGGGCACCGGATCCCACCTGGCCCCAGGGCAGGGACTCGCTGGCTTGTGGGGTAGGGAATGGGGCTGGGGCCTGTTCCCTCAAGGGGGGACCAGCTCCCATCCGGCCCCAGGGCAGGGACTGGCTGGTTCAGGGGGGCGGGGAATGGGGCTGGGGCCTGTCCCCTCAAGGGGGGACCAGCTCCCATCCAGCCCCAGGGCAGGGACTGGCTGGCTCAGGGGGGCAGGGAACAGGGCCCAGGGCCTGTCCCCTCTAGGGGGCATTGGCTCCCACCCGGGCCAAGGTACTCCTGGGGGAATTCTGCAACAAAAAATAAAAAATTCTGCAACAAAAATTCTGCGCACAATATTTTAAAATTCTGCATAAATCTGCATATCTTTTTTGTCAAATTAACACAATATAATCACACCAGTTACAATTATTTTTGTTTGTTTATTTCAAATTACCTGTCTGCAAATGTGTCTGTAACAATACAGACAACAAAAAAGATTCAGGAGATGTTTTTTGACAAACAGATTCCTTACTAGGCAAATTAATCCACAACTCGGAGTAATAATTCATTGAAACGACAATACAGAACTGGATTTCCCGCCCCCCAAAGAAGCAAAGGCTGGGGGGAGTCGGGGTAATGGAGGAGCTGAGGGAGGGCTGTCCACATGTGTCCCTCCACCCTCTTTCAGACACCCACTGCCCCATCCCCATGTGGCCCTGCACCCCTACCCTATCCCCATGTGGCCCTGCGCCTCCCTTCCTGCCTGGCCCGGTGCCTCCACTCCCATTCCGCCCTGCCCCAGTCTGTCCTCCCCCACTCGCCCGTGAGCGCCTGTCTGGGCCCCCCAGCACCCCGGACTGTCCGTCTCCCCGTAGCCCCCGACCGGGCCGTGCGAAGGCGGCAGCTCGTTCTCTTCCCTCGCTTTGATCTAGCACCGCAGCGCCCTCTGGGGGGCAAAAGCCAGAACTGCAGCAACATTTTGGCAGAAGCTTTTTTCTGCGCAAAAAAATAAAATTATGCATGGCTCATTAATTATGCGCACATGCAGTAGTGCAGAATTCCCCCAGGAGTACCCAGGGCAGGGACTGGCTGGCTCAGGGGGGCGGGGAATGGGGCCGGGGCCTGTCCCCTCTAGGGGGCGCCGGCTCCCCCCGGTCCCAGGGCAGGGACTGGCTGGCTCAGGGGGGCAGGGAATGGGGCCGGGTCCTGTCCCCTCTAGGGGGCGCCGGCTCCCCCCGGTCCCAGGGCAGGGACTGGCTGGCTCAGGGGGGCGGGGAATGGGGCCGGGGCCTGTCCCCTCTAGGGGGCGCCGGCTCCCCCCGGTCCCAGGGCAGGGACTGGTTGGCTCAGGGGGGCGGGGAATGGGGCCGGGGCCTGTCCCCTCTAGGGGGTGCCGGCTCCCCCCGGCCCCAGGGCAGGGACTGGCTGGCCCAGGGGGGCGGGGAATGGGGCCAGGGCCTGTCCCCTCTGGGGGGCGCTGGCTGTGATCCTGCAGGGCGGGGGCTGGGCCTGTATCCGCCGTTCACACTCGCGTCCCCCCTGCAGGCGGGGAGCTGGAGGAGGAGGAGCTGAGCACTGTCAAGTTCGTGACGTCTCCCTACAGTGTGGACCTGTCGCAAACCAAACGGCACTTCATCCCCAGAGCGCCCTTCCTCGTGCTGGTGGGGGGAGCTGCCGCTGGCTGCCTGGGGCTGGGGGTCAGGGGTGGGGGGACTGGGGGTGTATAGCTGTGGGTCAGGGGGTTGGGGAATCAGGGGTGGGAGGGTCAGGGTGGGGGGGCGTGGGGCTGGGGGGTCTGGGTAAGGGGCATGGACCTGAGGGGCTTTGCATACACAGGGCTGTTTGTGTCTGTGCCCCCCCCCCACACTCTCCCATCTCCCCCCAGGCCCGCGTCACCTTGGCCGACGGCTCCCCGGCCCCTCGCACCCCCGTGTGGGTCTCAGCCGAGGTCTCGGGGGGCACGTCCCACCCCGAGACACGGGTGGTGGCGGACGAGAACGGGGTGGTGATGTTCCCCCTCAACCTGGACTCCAGAGCCAGCGCCCTCACCCTGAAGGTACGGCCCCCGGGGGGGGTGGGATGGATGGGGGCTGTCTGGGGGGGGATGGGGAGGGGTGGGGGGTGTGGGATGGGGAGGGGTGGGGGATGGATGGGGCTGGGGGCTGGTGGGAGGGGGCTGAGGAATGGGAAGGGGAGGGGGGCGAGGGGCAGGGCATGGCTGGGGGGCAGGCGCTGGCCCCCCTGAGCCGTGCCCCCCCCACAGGTGGTGGCGGGGGAGAGGGACCGGGCCGAGGCGTCTCTCCGGGCCACGGCGGTTCGGTCCCCCAGCGGGAGCTACCTGGTGCTGGAGACCCAGCGCTCGGGCGCCGTGAGGCCTGGCCAGTCTCTCTCCGTGGGGCTCAAGGACCTCGGCTCCGGCGACTTCTCCCACTTCTACTACATGGTGAGTGAGCGCGGCCGGCGGGGGAGCGCCCCCTAGTGCCCCATACTGCCCCCCAGTGCCCTCCGCTGCCTCCCAGTGCCCCCTACTGCCTCCTGCCCGGGGAGAGCCCCCTGCTGCCCCCGCCCCGCTCCCTGCAGCCCAGCCCCTAGCGCCGCCCTGGGGCCATGGGGAGCCCTGACTGCCCGGGGAGAGTCCCCTGCTGCCCCCCACCCCGCCCCCTGCAGTACAGCCCCTAGCGCCGCCCTGGGGCCATGGGGAGCCCTGACTGCCCGGGGAGAGCCCCCTGCTGCCCCCGCCCCCCCCCCTGCAGTACAGCCCCTAGCGCCGCCCTGGGGCCATGGGGAGCCCTGACTGCCCGGGGAGAGACCCCTGCTGCCCCCCACCCGCTCCCTGCAGCACAGCCCCTAGCGCCGCCCTGGGGCCATGGGGAGCCCTGACTGCCTGGGGAGAGCCCCCTGCTGCCCCCGCCCCACTCCCTGCAGTACAGCCCCTAGCGCCGCCCTGGGGCCATGGGGAGCCCTGACTGCCCGGGGAGAGCCCCCTGCTGCCCCCCACCCCGCTCCCTGCAGCACAGCCCCTAGCGCCGCCCTGGGGCCATGGGGAGCCCTGACTGCCCGGGGACAGCCCCCTGCTGCCCCCGCCCCACCCCCTGCAGTACAGCCCCTAGCGCCGCCCTGGGGCCATGGGGAGCCCTGACTGCCCGGGGAGAGCCCCCTGCTGCCCCCCACCCCGCCCCCTGCAGTACAGCCCCTAGCGCCGCCCTGGACCAGCTGTGGGTCTCCCCGGCAGGTGCTGCACCGGGGCTCCATTGTGGCGGCACGCGCCATGGCCCGGACATCCTACACTGTCATCTCTGTCCCCGTCACCCCCGCGCTGGTCCCAGCCTTCCGGCTCGTGGCCTTTTACCGGCGCGGGGACGAGGTGGTGGCCAACTCGCTGTGGGTGGACGTGTTGGATCGCTGCCAGGGGAAGGTAAAGCCGGGGGGAGGGGATTGGGGTGGGCGAGGTGGGTGGTGTGGGGCAGTGTGTGGGGTGCGGGGGTTGCTGCAGGGTATGTTGTGGGGCGGGGTTTGGTGCAGGAGTTCTGTGGGGTGCAATGGGGTTTGTGGGGTGGGTGAGGTGGAGCACGGGGCCAGGCGCGGTGTCTGAGGCGGGGTGTGGGGTGGGGTTTGGTGCAGGAGTTCTGTGGGGTGCAATGGGGTTTGTGGGGTAGGTGAGGTTGAGAACGGGGCTGGGTGGGGTGTGTGGGGCGGGGTGTGGGGCAGGGTGTGGGGCCCCCCTGACTCGCGTCCCCCCAGCTGGAGCTGCGGCTGGAGTCAGACAGCTGGGAGCTCCGCCCCCACACCACGCTCAAGTTCACGGTGGCCACCGACTCCCGCGCCTCCGTCTCCCTGGTGGCCGTCGACTCGGCCGTCTACATCGTCAACCGCCGGCACCGCCTCACGCCCGCCAAGGTACGGCTGAGCCCCCCCGCTCTGACCCCCGACCCCTGACCTCCCTGTCCGGCCATCGTCCCCTAGAGTCACCCCCAGCCCGGGGCTTGGCCTACGACCCCCAGCCTTGAGATGGGACCTTCCATGGTCAACCCATGGAGAGCCAACGGTCATCCCCGGGCCATTAGCCTCCTTGGGCTTGACCTATGACCTCTCTGCCTTGACCTACGACCTTTGAACGGTCAACCCATTAGGCGTGGATGGCCATCGGCCTCTTGGGTTTGACCTCTGACCTCCCAAATGGGCCTTTGCCCATGTCTGGCCAATCACGGCCTCCTCCATTCAAAGGGCCCTTGGCCCCAGACTCACCCCCAGGACTTGGGTTTGACCCATGACCCCGCTGGTGACCTATGACCCTGAACGGTCAATGGCCAGAGAATGGGGCCATGACGGGCGTGGCCAAGGGCGATGGACGCCGGCCATGTGTTCCTCCTGGGGCCTGGTGGGACAATTAACCTCCCCTGCTGTCTGCCCCCCCGGCCCCACATCCCCCGGCTTCCGGCCCCACATCCCCCGGCGTCTCTCCCCCCATCCGTCCCCCGGCTTCTGGCCCCCGGCCCCACATCCCCCGGCTTCTGCCCCCCAGACCCCCCATCCCCCCACCTTCTCTCCCCCCATCCATCCCCCGGCTTCTGCCCCCCAGACCCCCCATCCCCCCACCTTCTCTCCCCCCATCCATCCCCCGTCTTCTCTGCCCCCATCCATCCCCCGGCTTCTCTGCCCCCATCCCCCAGGTGTTCGCGGCCATGGACAGCTACGACCTGGGCTGCTCGCCGGGCAGTGGGGCCGACGCCCTGGGGGTCTTCGAAGACGCCGGCCTGGCCCTGCGCGTGGGGGAGCTGGACAGCCAGCTGCGGAGCGGTGAGACGGGGGGCAGGGGGAGGACCTGGGGAGGGGCGGGGGTCACATGGGGGCCAGGAGGGGGCTCAGGGGCTGTGACCTGCCCCAGTCTTACCCCCCCCTCGGTTTTTGGACCCCCAGGGCACGGCTGCGGCCAGGACGCCCCCCGCAGGAAGCGCTCCATTGACTTTCTGCAGCAGGCCCAGGAGAAGAGTGAGTGGAGGGGGTCGGGGGGCAGGATCTACCCACCTCTGCACCCGCCCAGCCCCCCTGCCCTGCACCCACCCTGTGCCACGGACCCACCAGCTCGGTGCTGCACCCTACGGCCGTGGGGCAGCCACTTGGAAGACCCCTTTGCTGTTCTAGCCCCCCAAGGGTGCCCCATTCCGCCCAGGGCTGCCCATGTGGCCCCACTGCCTCCGAGACCCTGTGGGCTCCAGCCCCCCTGCTCCCCCCGCGAGCTCTGCCCCCCACCACAGGCTCCTGCTCTGCCCCATGGCCAGCCTGGGACCCCGGGCAAGGACAACGGTGCCAGGCATCCGCCC
The DNA here is from genome assembly GCF_027887155.1 of Malaclemys terrapin pileata. Lineage (NCBI taxonomy): Eukaryota > Metazoa > Chordata > Testudines > Emydidae > Malaclemys > Malaclemys terrapin. Next base: position 23,621 of record NW_026530219.1, on the reverse strand, counting down.
CCGCGCCCCGTCTGCCCCTCTGCCCCCCCGTGCCCCGTCTGCCCCCCCACGTCCCGTCTGCTCCCCCGCGCCCTGTCTGCCCCCCCCACGCCCCGTCTGCCCCTCTGCCCCCCCATGCCCTGTCTGCCCCCCCACGCCCCGTCTGCCCCTCTGCCCGTCTGCCCCCCCGCGCCCCGTCTGCCCCTCTGCCCACCCGCGCCCTGTCTGCCCCCCACCCCGTCTGCCCCTCTGCCCCCCCGCGCCCTGTCTGCCCCCCCACGCCCCGTCTGCCCCTCTGCCCCCCCGCGCCCTGTCTAACGCTCTGCCCCCCGCGCCCCGTCTGCCCCTCTGCCCCCCCTGCGCCCTGTCTAACGCTCTGCCCCCCCACGCCTCGTCTGCCCCTCTGCCCCCCCGTGCCCTGTCTGCCCCCCCACGCCCCATCTGGACCCCCCCGCGCCCAGTCTGACGCCCCCCCCCATCTCCCCAGCCTCGCGGTACAAGGAGAACCCGGTGGCTCTGAAGTGCTGCCGGGACGGGATGACCCGGGTGCCGATGCGCCTGACGTGCGAGCAGCGAGCGACGCGGATCAAGGGCCCCAACGCCGCCCGCTGCCGACAGCCCTTCCTGGACTGCTGCCAATTCGCCACCGAGCTGCGGCGCAAGGCCCGGGCCTGGGGCTCCGGCGGGCTGGCCCGGGGTGAGCCTGGGCTCCGGGGGGGCTGGGAGCCTGGACTCCTGGGTTCTCTCCCGCCTCTAGGAGGGGAGTGGGGGCTGGTGGCTGGAGCAGGGCGGGCTGGGAGCCCGGACGCCTGGGTTCTCTCCCCGGCTCTGGGAGGGGAGTGGGGGCTGGTGGCTGGATCAGGGGGTGGGAGCCTGGCTCTGGGGTCCCTCCCCACCGTTGACCCCGCCCCGCTCTCCCCCGCGCAGTGAACCTCGAGGTGGACGAGGACGATTTCTTCGACGACGATTCTGTGCAGACCCGGAGCGTCTTCCCCGAGAGCTGGCTCTGGAAAACCATCACCGTGGACGGGAGCAGCCGGTCAGGGACCCCCAGGGTGCCCCTCCCCACACTTCTCCTTGGGTGCCCCTCCCCCACGTCACCAGCCCTCTCCCCACAAATCTCCTGGGGCTCCCCTCCTTCCCAGGCATCCCCCCAAGCACCTTCCCTGGGGCTACCCTCCCTACCCAGCCCCCCAGCCTCCAGGTGCAGCCCAGCCCCCACCCCACTGACCCCCCTACCCCGGCCTGTCTCCCGCAGGCAAACCCACCTGGTGCCAGATTCGATCACCACCTGGGAGATCCAGGCCATCAGCATGTCGCCGACCACCGGTGAGTCCGTCCCCCCGTCCCCCCATCTGCCCCTCCCGTAGCTCGCCCCCCCCCCCGCTCACCCCTCTCCTCCCCCGCCCCAGGGATCTGCGTCTCCGACCCGCTCAGCGTCCGCGTCTTCCAGGATTTCCATGTCTCGCTGCGGCTGCCCTACGCGGTGAAGCGATTCGAGCAGCTGGAGCTGCGCCCGGTGCTGTACAACTACCAGGATCGGCCCGTCAACGTGAGGGGCCCCCGCTCGGCCGTGCCCCCCCTGCCCTGCCGATGCCACTCTGCCCTGAGCCGCAGCCCCCTGCCCCGACCGCAGCCCGCTGACCCCGGCCCTGACCCCGGCCCTGCCCTGCCCCCTGCCCTGCCGATGCCACTCTGCCCTGAGCCGCAGCCCCTGCCCCCGGCCCTGCCCTGCCCCCAGCCCCGACCTGCAGCCCGCTGACCCCGGCCCTGATCCCGGCCCTGCCCTGCCCCCTGCCCTGCCGATGCCCCTCTGCCCCGACCTGCAGCCCCTTGCCCCCGGCCCTGATCCTGCCCCCAGCCCTGCCGATGCCCCTCTGCCCCGACCCGCAGCCCCTTGCCCCCGGCCCTGATCCTGCCCTGCTGGTGCCCCCCAGCCCCAACCCGCAGCCCCCTGCCCCCCTGTGGTGCCCCTCAGTCCCGATCTGCAGCCCCCGGCCCTGCCCCCAAGCCCTGCTGGTGCCCCATAGCCCCGGCCCGCAGCCCGTGCGGGGTCTCAGTCTCTCTCCCCCAGGTCTCGGTGCACATGGAGCGCTCGGAGGGCGTCTGCTCGCCGGCGACGGGGACCGGATCCGGCGACAGGCCGTGCAGGTGCCGGCGAAGGGGCGCTGGCCGTGCCCTTCGCTGTGGTGCCCATGGGCGCCGCCGACATCCCCATCACCATCACGGCACAGGGGGCCTGGGGGCTCGGGGACAGCATCGCCCGGAGCCTGCGGGTGGAGGTGAGAGGGGGGCCGAGCCCCACGGAGCTGCCACCTGCTCCGCCCCTCCCCTCCCCTCCCCTGCCGCCTCTGCCCCTCCCCCGCCTGCTCCTCCCCTCCCCTGCCCCCTCTGCCCCTCCCCCCTCTGCCCCTCCCTGCCTGGCCCTCCCCCACCTGCCCCTCCCCTGCTCCCTCTGCCCCTCCCCCACCTGCCCCTTCCGCCTGGCCCTCCCCCGCCTGCTCCTCCCCTCCCCTCCCCTGCCCCTCTGCTCCTCCCCGCCTGGCCCTCCCCCGCCTGCTCCTCCCCTCCCTCCCCTGCCCCCTCTGCCCCTCCCCGCCTGGCCCTCCCCCACCTGCTCCTCCCCTCTGCCCCTGCCTGCCCCTCCCCAACATGCTCTGCCCCTCCCCCAGCTTGACCCCCTCCTCTACTCCCCTGCCTGCCCTCTGCCCTCCCCCACCTGCCCATCCCCTGCCACATCTGCCCCCCCCAGGTATCCGTTCTGACCCCCGTCTTGCCCCCCAGAGAGAAGGCGCCACCCACCTGGAGGAGATGAGCTTCTCGCTGGATTCGGAGGTGGGCGACCCCAGGGGGAGGGGGAGTCTCTGAGGGGCTCCATAGGGTGCCAAGGGGAGGCTTTGTGTGTGGGGGCTGCCCCCGGGTTGGGGTTTGGCAGCTGCCCGGATCCCATCTGACCCCCCTCCCCCCACAGAGCGGCTCAGCCGGGCGCTGGAGATCCCCGGGGAGCTGCCCCCCAACGCCCTCCCCGACGGGGACTTCAAGATGGGCGTCCGCGTCACGGGTGAGAGACCCCCGCGCTGCCCCTCCCCCCCCTTCCCCATCCCCCGCTGCCCCTCCCCCATCCCCGTGCCCCCATGCCACCCCTCCCCCATCACCCATCCCCCCGTGGCCCCCCCCTTCCCGCCACCCAGGCCTTGGCCCCCCCCTCGAGTCCCAAACCTGGAGACAGACTCATTCCCAGCAGCCCCCCGCTGTCCCTCCTCTGGCCGTTGTCGCTTTCCCGGGCCAGCCCCCCCCCCCCCCAGGCTGCTCCTTGCCCACGTCAGGCGACAGCGTTGGCCGCTCTGTGCCCAGGCAGCCTCTAGGGGTCGCTGTGACGCCCACGCGCCTCCGCCCTGTCACTCTGTGGCCCCTGGCGGGACCCCACTGAGAGCGTCAATTCAGGACAAATCGCTCCGAGCTGGGCAGTCACCGCCCAAGGCTGGGGGTCCTTTGCACACCAAACCAGCCAGCCAGAGAGGACTTCGGTCTCACCCCACTGGCTAACCGCAAGTCTCACAAGCAATTCCCTCAGACACTCCAGTTTCCCAGTATCACCACCTGTGCCACTCGTCATGGGGACAAATGGTTATGAAAACCAATACCCCAGTAACAGAAAAGAGGTTCCCTCGATCCTAAAGGACCAAGCCGCAGACCCAGGTCAATATACAAATCAAATCTTACCCACAAATCACACTGTTGCCAATCCTTCAGAATCTAAAATCTAAAGGTTTATTCATAAAAGGAAAAAGATAGCGATGAGAGCTAGAATTGGTTAAATGGAATCAATTCCATACAGTAATGGCAAAGTTCTTGGTTCAGGTTTGCAGCAGCGATGGAATAAACTGCAGGTTCAAATCAAGTCTCTGGAATACATCCCCAGCTGGGATGGGTCATTCAGTCCTTTGTTCAGAGCTTCAGTTTGTAGCAAAGTCCTTGCAGAGGTCAGAAGCAGGACTGGCGACCAGATGGAGAAGATGCCGCAGCGTTTGTCAGGTCTCAGAGTAGCAGCCGTGTCAGTCTGTATCCGCAGAAAGAACAGGCGTCCGTGTGGCACCTTAGAGACTAACACAGTTATTTGAGCACAAGCTTTCGTGGCTACAGTAGTAGTGGGAGTGGGCTGTAGCCCACGAAAGCTGATGCCCAAATAACTGTGTTAGACTCTAAGGTGCCACACGGACGCCTGTTCTTTTAGCAGCTTTTTACAATGTCTTGTCACGTGGCCTTTCTTTCCTTCTTCCAAAGACGCCTATTCCAGCCCATGGCCTGGAGATTGGTCCCTAGGCCTGGCCCTGTCTTGCTGAGCCCTGCTCTACACTGGGGGGCTCGACCTAAGATACGTCGACTTCAGCTCCGCGACTAGCGAATAGCGTCGCTGGAGTCGGTGTATCTCAGGTCGATTTACCCGGCTGTGAGGACGGCAGCGAGTCGACCGCTGCCGCTCGCCCGTCGACTCCGCTTCCACCTCTCGCCGCGGCGCAGTTCCGGAGTCGACGGGGAGCGATCGGGGAGCGATTTATCACGTCTACACGCGATAAACCCCGATAGATCGATCGATCGCTACCCGCCGATCCAGCGCGTAGTGTAGACGTGCCCCCAGTCACCAGGTGTATCTGCTTCTCTCAGTGGGTCAGTTGTAGCTGATGGTCCTTAATGGGCCATCAAGCAGGCTAGGCAGAGCTGACACCATCTTCCCCAGAAGCATAGCACAAGTTTGAAATACAGACAGGATAGAGCCAATATTCATAACTTCAACTACAGAATTGATACACACATACAGACAGCATAATCATAACCAGCAAACCATAACCTTGTCTTAGACACCTGATTTGACCCCCCCTTTATACAAGATTTGGTGCCACTACAGGACTTTGGTTGCAACAATGATCTATATGGTCCCAGTTTGTGACAATAACATCACAGCCAGCAACTAGACACCTGAGTAACTCAGAGGGGAAACCGAGGCACACACACAGGGTTCAGAGAAAACATTAAGAACAGAACCACTTTGTCACTGCCCTGATGCCCCTCCCCACATCCCCACCCCACTGCATTCCCCATCCCTGTCCTCACCCTAACACCACCTGCTCCGGCCTCGGCGCGGGGTCCGTGGGTCGCTGGGGCACTGGCTCTGCCCGGCGTGGGGTCTGTGGGTCGCTCACGCTGTCTCTCCCCGGCGCGGGGTCCGTGGGTCGCTGACGCTGTCTCTCCCCGGCACGGGGTCCGTGGGTCGCTGACGCTGTCTCTCCCCGGTGCGGGGTCCGTGGGTCGCTGACGCTGTCTCTCCCCCCGCCATGGGGCAGCCGACGTGCCCGTGGACACGCTGGAGAAGTCGCTCTCGCCCGCCGGGCTGGTGGGACTCCTGCGGGTGCCGCGGGGCTGCGCGGAGCAGACGATGATCTACATGGCGCCCGGGCTCTATGCCATGCACTACCTGGATGAGACGGAGCAGTGGACCCAGCTCAAACCCGAGCGCAAGCAGGAGGGGCTGGAGCACCTGCGTGTGGGTGAGCGCCCCGGGCACTGGCACTGGCACGGGCGGGGGTGAGGGGGGCTGGGCACCAGGGTGGGCGACAGGGGCCGGGCATCAGGTCAGGCGAGGGTGGGGGTGAGGGGGGCTGACTACCGGGGCGGGCAGGGGCCAGGGACGAGGGGGGGCCGGGCACCGGCGCCGTGGGTACCTGACCTGCCGTGGCACGTGGGTACCTGACCTGCCGTGGCCACGCACTGGCCCTTGCACTTTGCACACACGTGTGCAGCCCCACTTTGCACGCCCAGCGCACAGACCCGTGGACGCTTGTCCTCCCTCGCTTGCACCCCCCAGGCGCGAGCCCCGCAAGGGGGGCAGTGGGCACGGAGGGTGGGGGTCGAACCCCCCCAATGTGACCCCCCCGTCGCATCCCTTCCCCCCCCAGGCTACGAGCGGATCCTGACCTTCCGCAAGCAGGACGGGTCGTACGGCGCCTGGCTGCACCGGGCCAGCAGCACCTGGTGAGCCGGGGGGGGCGGGGAGCGGGGAGGTCAGGGGGGGTCCAGGCCCGAGAGCTCTGTGGGGGGGATGTGGGGGGGTCTAGGGGTGGGGGCTCTGAGGGGGGATCTGCTCCCTGGGGAAGGGCCAGGAGGCGTCGTGGGGGGGCTGTGAGGGGGGATCCAGGGCTGGGGGCTCTGGAGGGAATCCGCTCCCCAAGGAAGGGCCGGGAGGCGTCGTGGGGGGGCTGTGAGGGGGGGATCCAGGGCTGGGGGCTCTGGGGGGATCCGCTCCCCGGGGAAGGGCCAGGAGGCGTCGTGGGGGGGCTGTGAGGGGGGATCCGGGGCTGGGGGCTCTGGGGGGGATCCGCTCCCCAAGGAAGGGCCGGGAGGCGTCGTGGGGGGGGCTGTGAGGGGGGGATCCGGGGCTGGGGGCTCTGGGGGGATCCGCTCCCCAGGGAAGGGCCGGGAGGCATCGTGGGGGGGCTGTGAGGGGGCTCTGGGGGGATCCGCTCCCCAGGGAAGGGCTGGGAGGCGGCTGGGGGCTCTGGGGGATCCCCTCCAAGGGCCAGGGCCAGGGTCCGTGAGTCGGCCCCCCTGACCCCAGCCCCCCCCAGGCTGACGGCGTTCGTGGTGAAGGTCCTGGCCCTCAGCCGGCAGTACCAGGCCGTGGACAATGCCGGGATTCGAGAGTCGGTGACGTGGCTCCTGGGGAACCAACAGGCCGACGGCTCCTTCCGCGACCCGCAGCCCGTCATCCACCGGGACATGCAGGTGAGATTGCACGTGCCCCTACGCCCTCGCACGCTCGCTGCCTGCACACTCCCCTCGCACACTCCCTGCTGCCTGCATACTCCCCTTGCACACTTGCTGTTGCCTGCACAATCCCCTCGCAAAATGACCTTGCACAAACACATTTGCACGTTCACACACACTACTGCCTGACACTCACATTCACACTCTGGGCCTTGCACACCCGATCCCAAATTTTGCATGCTCGCTTTCATCTGCACCCTCATCCTCACACCCTGTTGCCTTGCTGTCACGGAGTATTGGGGAACTCAGGGCCCTGCACCCCCGGCTTCCTGCGATTCATCATGACTCTCAGCCAGCCAGTAAAGCAGAAGGTTTATTTGGATGACAGGAATACAGTCCAAGACAGGTCTTGCAGGCACAGACAACAGGACCCCCCTCAGTTAGGTCCAGCTTGGGGTCCCAGGGCATCCCAGCCCCCCCCTTTGGGGGGGGGTCAGAGCCATCTCTGCCTCCCAGCCATCTCTCCAGCCCACTTCCAGCACTCTGCCTTCAGCGACCCCTCCCACCGCCTTTGTTCAGTTTCCCGGGCTAAGGAGTCACCTGGCCTCCAACCCCTTCCTGGGTTCTCATGTTACACACTGAGGTATGTGCCCTCGGGCAGACTCCCATCCCCCAATGCAGACTATCCCAGCCACACTCCCCTGTCAGCATTCACACACCACAGTAAGAACAGGCTCAGTTCATCACACCTTGCACACTTGCTATTGCCTTGCACATTCATGTGCACACTTGCATAGTCACTCCACATCACACGCTCACCCATGTTACATGCTCACCTACAGATGTTGCACAACTGGCTTCACACACTCACTGAGATGTTGCACATTTACAAATGCTCCTGCATGCACTATCCCCCTTGCACACTAGCTGGTGCATTGCACAACTTGCCCTCACATACTTGCCACGGAGTCACGCAGGAGCCCCTGCACATTCACAATGCACAGGGGCCATGCCACATGCCACTGTGACGGTGCTGCCCATGGGAACCAGCTGAGGTCACTCAATCAGGGTGAACTGCAAACAGACCGGGGCAGACCAACCCCAAATGCTGGTGGATCCTCCAGTGCTGAGATTTACCCACCAGGCAACGTGTCACCGCCCCGGTCACTCAGCCGCCAAACCGCGCCGGGCCCGTCGAGTCCCCGGCCTCCGGCCAGACACACATTAACCAGCTGATGATAAATTCTGAAAATCTGATCTCATCAGATACAAGAAAAGGTTCTTCCAACCCCAAAGAGTCAGCCACACACCCAGGTTCAATGATAACTTAGATCTTACCCAAAATACACACTACAGCCAATTCTTATTAACTAAACTAACATTTATTACAAAAGAAAAGCGAGAGAGTGTTGGTTAAAAGATCAATATACAGACAGACTTGAATTCAGTTCTTGAGGTTCAGACACAGCAGAGATGAGCTTGTAGTTGCCAAAAGTCCTTTTAGAAATAGTCCAGAGGTTATAGTCCAATGTCCATATTCAGGGTGACTCCAGTCAGTGACTGGGGATCTCAATCCTTGTGGCTTAAGGTTTCCCCCTCTTGAAACCCAAAGCAGATCTGAGATGAAGCAGGATTGTGTCCCAGGGTTTTTATACATTTCCAGCAGCCTTTCGGCCTGCGAAAACAATAGGCTTAATTCTCCTTCTCTCAAACATCCTGGCAATTAGCACAGGGTCATTTATCCATGAAACAGTTCAGATCCAGGTCACCACAACCTTCAAAGAGACACAGAGACAATGACACGATTTCCTGCCAGTGTCTCCCTAAATGTTAATACTGCTGGTTTGACCTTTGACTCAAAGCTGGATAGCTCGGTGGTTTGAGCATTGGCCTGCTACACCCAGAGTTGTGAGTTCAATCCTTGAGGGGGCCACTTAGGGATCTGGGGCAAAAATCTGTCTGGGGATTGGTCCTGCTTTGAGCAGGGGATTGGACTAGGTACCTCCTGTCACACACAGGCTCTCTCGCACACTCACTGTCATGTTGCAAACTCACACTTGCCCCATGGCACATGCAGGTGCAATCTTGCACACTCACAGCCCTGGTGTGCAAAGCCCCCAGTGCTCTTTTTGCACACACGGGTTTGACCTAGGCTCAGAGCCCGGCTGGAGTCACACCAACACACAGCCCACAATTTGCACAAGTATTTACACTCCCATTTGCATGCTAACCCAGCAGGCCGCATGCTCACAGCTGCACCAGACTCATGCTCTGCTCACACCCTGAGCTCGGCCTGCGTTCGCACGCCTCACTCCCCTCAGATCTTGCACGCCCAGACGTGCCCGTCGCCTCCCCCCACCACGCAGGGCTGGTGTGCTCAGATTTGCACACTCACGCCGTGCACAGGCGGCTTTGTACACACGCCCCGCGCCCCAACGGGCACATTCCCAGTGGCACATTCACCATTGTATCCTGCCCCTGGCACTAAGTGGTGCGCCCCCTCCGGCCATGCGTGCTCGGATTTGCACCCTCACCAGGCGTGTCTAGATGTGGTCCCCTTCACGCTCACAGCCTGCACTCGGGTTGGCCCCCGCCCCTCCCTGCCTGGCACACTCCGGTTTTCACACTTAGATCTGTGCCCTGACTCCTGCACTTGGCTCCCACCCCCCATTGACCCCCAAGCCCCAGGGTAGTGGGGGGCAGGTAATACCACTGAGGCACCAGGCCGTGCACCTGTGGAACTCACCGCTACCAGTGTTGGCTGGTGCCCGCAGGGCGTCCCTTGCACGTGTGCCTCGCACGCTCACCCCCATTCTCTCCCCCCAGGGCGGCGTCGGGGGGCACCAGGGGGGCGTCTCGCTCACGGCGTTCGTGGTGGTGGCCCTGAAGCAGGCGCTGGTGGTGTACGAGGGGCAAGAGGACAACCCGGAGCTGCAGACAGAGAAGCAGCAGCAGCTGGATCGCGTGGTACGGGGGGGGCGGGCCTGGGGGGGTTACGAGGGAGACGGGGAAGTGGGGGGGAGTCGGGGGCTGGGGGGGTCTGTCTGATCATTGATCTCCCCCCACACAGAAAAGCAGCCTGTCCCGGGCCACGCGGTACTTGTCGGCAGCGCCGGAGCGGGGCCGGGACCCCTACTCGGCCGCCATCACGGCCTATGCCCTGTCCCTGGCCTCCGACAACGCGTCCGCCATCCAGGCTGCCGACGGCCGGCTCCGGGACCTCGCCCTGCAGGACAATGGTGCGTCCTCTGGCTGCAGCCTCGGCCCCCCCCAGTCCCCTCACTGCAACCTCTGCCCCCCAACCCCCCTGCTGCAGCCTCGGCCCCCCCCACGCTGCAGCCTCGGCCCCCCGTCCCCCCCCACGCTGCAGCCTCGGCCCCCCCCACGCTGCAGCCTCTACCCCCGCAGCCCCCCCACTGCAACCTCTGCTCCCCAACCCCCCCGGTGCAGCCTCGGCCCCCCCACGCTGCAGCCTCTACCCCCCCAGCCCCCCCATTGCAACCTCTGCCCCCCAACCCCCCCGCTGCAGCCTCGGCCCCCCCCACGCTGCAGCCTCTACCCCCCGCAGCCCCCCCACTGCAACCTCTGCTCCCCAACCCCCCCGGTGCAGCCTCGGCCCCCCCACGCTGCAGCCTCTACCCCCCCAGCCCCCCCATTGCAACCTCTGCCCCCCAACCCCCCCGCTGCAGCCTCGCCCCCCCCCACGCTGCAGCCTCTACCCCCCCCAGTCCCCCCACTGCAACCTCTGGCCCCCAACCCCCCCCACTGCAGCCTTGGCCCCCCAAGTCCCCCCGGTGCAGCCTCGCCCCCCCCACGCTGCAGCCTCTACCCCCCTCAGCCCCCCCACTGCAACCTCTGCCCCCCAACCCCCCCGCTGCAGCCTCGCCCCCCCCCCCACGCTGCAGCCTCGGCCCCCCCGTCCCCCCCACACTGCAGCCTCTACCCCCCAGCCTCCCCGCTGCAGCCTCGGCCCCCCCCACGCTGCAGCCTCTACCCCCCCAGTACCCCCACTGCAGCCTCTGCCCCCCCCAGCCCCCCTCCCAATGGCGGCGGATGGTACCACAGCCCCCCGCTCCCCCTAGTGGCGGCAGGCGGTACCGCAGTCCCCCAGCTCCCCCCAGTGGCGGCGGGCGGTACCGCAGCCCCCAAGGCTGGTGTATTGAAGCTGGGTCTCTCGCCCCCAGAGGGGACCATGATGTTTTGGGGAATGGAGCAGAGTGGGGCCACCTCCGCTTCAGCCATCTCGGTCGAGGCCACGGCCTACGCGCTCCTGCACCTCGTGCTGCACAACGACCTCTCGACCGCCAAGAAGTCGCCCGGTGGCTGACGGAGCAGAAGAACTACGGTGGCGGCTTCAAATCCACCCAGGTCCTGGCCAGGACTCCTGGGTTCTCTCCCGGCTCTGGGAGGGGAGTGGGGGCTGGTGGTTAGAGCAGGGGGGCTGGGAGCCAGGACTCCTGGGTTCTTTCCCTGGTTCTGGGAGGGGAGTGGGGGCTGGTGGTTAGAGCAGGGGGGGCTGGGAGCCAGGACTCCTGGGTTCTCTCCCTGGCTCTGGGAGGGGAGTGGGGGCTGGTGGTTAGAGCGGGGGGGCTGGGAGCCAGGACTCCTGGGTTCTCTCCCGGCTCTGGGAGGGGAGTGGGGGCTGGTGGTTAGAGCAGGGGGGCTGGGAGCCAGGACTCCTGGGTTCTTTCCCTGGTTCTGGGAGGGGAGTGGGGGCTGGTGGTTAGAGCAGGGGGGGCTGGGAGCCAGGACTCCTGGGTTCTCTCCCTGGCTCTGGGAGGGGAGTGGGGGCTGGTGGTTAGAGCGGGGGTGCTGGGAGCCAGGACTCCTGGGTTCTCTCCGGCTCTGGGAGGGGAGTGCGGGCTGGTGGTTAGAGCAGGGGGGGCTGGGAGCCCGGACTCCTGGGTTCTCCCCGGCTCTGGGAGGGGAGTGGGGGCTGGTGGTTAGAGCAGGGGGGGCTGGGAGCCCGGACTCCTGGGTTCTCCCCGGCTCTGGGAGGGGAGTGGGGGCTGGTGGTTAGAGCGGGGGGGCTGGGAGCCCGGACTCCTGGGTCCCATGGCTGGCTGTGTGCAGGACACAGTGGTGGCGCTGGATGCGCTCTCCCAGTACTGGATCAACACCTACACCCCAGAAGGGAACGAGCTGGATTTAACGTTCTCCAGCCCGGGCAGATCAGGCACCAAGAAAGTGATTCTCGACCGCGCCCAGAACCACATCCAGGAAGAGCTGCAGGCGAGTGAACCCAGATGCCCGCCAGCCCCATTCCCCGCCAGCCCCATTGCCAGCCCCACTCCCCGCCCCCCTGAGCCAGCCCCATTCCCCACCCCCCTGAGCCAGCCCGTCCCTGCCCCATTCCCAGCCCCATTCCCCGCCCCCCCAAGCCAGCCAGTCCCCGCCCTGGGACCGGGTGGGAATCGGTGCCCCCTAGAGGGGACAGGCCCCTGCCCCATTCCCCGCCCCCCTGAGCCAGCCCATCCCCGCCCCATTCCATGTCCCCCAGATTTCTCCCGCCCATGGGCTGAGAGTTGGTTTCACAGCCCCCCAGTGTCTCCCCTGGTTTTACCATGTGATTTGACTCCCCCGCCATTTCTTCCCCCCAGTTCTCCTTGGGCGACAACCTCCGAGTGAAGGTGGAAGGGAAAGGAAAGGGGACCCTGACTGTGAGTAACACAGGCCTGTGGTCAGGGTCAGGATGCCTGGGTTCTCTGCCCGGCTCTGGGAGGGGAGTGGGGGCTGGTGGGTTAGAGCAGGGGGGGTCTGGAAGCCAGGACTCCTGGGTTCTCTCCCAGCTCTGGGAGGGGAGTGGGAGCTGGTGGGTCAGAGCAGGGGTTGGGGGGGCTGGGAGCCAGGACTCCTGGGTTCTCCCCGGCTTGGGGAGGGCAGTGGGGGCTGGTGGTTAGAGCAGGGGGGGCTGGGAGCCAGGACTCCTGGGTTCTCCCGGCTCCTGTGCCCAGGTGCTGAAGCAGTACTACGTGCTGGAGCTGCACAACGGCTCGTGCCAGAGCCTGGGGCTGGAGGTGACGGTCAGCGGGGACGTGCGCTTCGAGGGTGAGTGACCGCCGGCGCGGGAAGGGTTAACTGGGCGGGCGGGGTCTGGGGGGCTCCCGGGGCTCCGCCCCTACTATAGCCTCCTCTTTAGGCCTTTTCAGGGCAGAGCCCCCACAATTTCCCCATTGGCAAGGGGGGCGGAGCCTCCAGGGCTGCAGCGAGGCCCCGCCTCCTCCATGATGTCATAGCCTTTAGGCCACACTTTTTAAAGGGCCGGCCCCCCGTTTCCTGGGCGGGGCTGGCTGAGGCCGTGGTTTGTGCCCCGCAGTGGACGAGGAGGATGACTATGACTATGAGTACGAGGGGGAGGCCCCCGCGGCCGAGGCCCCGCTCCACCCCATCCACTGGTTCGATGCCCGGCGCCGGCGCCGCAGGGAGGCGGCCGACCCCAGCAAGCGCAACAAGGACGTGGCCTATTCTGTCTGCATCTGGTGAGTCGGGGCGCCAGGGTCTGGCCACGCCACTTCTGCTGGGGGCGGGACTTCCTGTTGTCCATGTGCTATGGGGGCGGGACTTCCTGTCTTAGCCTTATTCTAACAAGGGTGGGCCTTCCTGTTGTCCATGTGCTATGGGGGGCGGGACTTCCTGTCATATCTTAATTGCTATGGGGGCGGGACTGATGTATCCATGTGGAGGCGGGACTTTATGCCTTAACCTCATTTCCGTTTGTGGCGGGACTTCCTGTGTGTCCATGTGCTACAAGGGCGGGACACTGACACGGGGTGGGACTTCCTGGTGTACCCCCATTCTCACAGTGTCCCCTCCCCCGCAGGAGGCAGCCGGGCTCCAGTCTCTCCGGCATGGCCATCGCCGACATCACCCTGCTGAGCGGCTTCCAGCCCCACATAGACGATCTCGACAAGGTTGCGGCCCCCGATCCCCCCACTTCCCCCATCCATCCCCCCAACTCGGCCCCCCTCCCTCCTGCCTGCTGTCACCTTCAGACCTCATGCGCCATCTCCCCCTGTAGGGGGCGCCCTGCCCCTCTGCCTGGGGAGGGAGAGAGGGGCGGTGGGTGGCCGTGTCTGGGTGGGGGAGGGGCTGTAGGTAGCTGTGTCTGGGTGGGGGAGGGGCTGTGGGGGGAGGGGGCTTTGGGCTGTGTCTGGGTGGGGGGAGGGGCTGTCTGGGTGGGGGAGGGTATGTGGGGGGAGGGGCTGGGGGGCTGTGTCTGGGTGGGGGAGGGGATGTGGGGGGAGGGGCTGGGGGGCTGTGTGGGGGCGGGGCTGGGGAGCCGTGTCAGGCGTGTGTAACCCCTCCGCCCCCCCCAGCTGAAGGACCTGTCCGATCGCTACATCAGCCACTACGAAGTCCAGGGCCAGAGACTCCTGCTCTACTTCGAGACGGTGAGAGCGGGTGGGGGGAGGGGTACAGGGGGCCTGGGGGGCTGAGCAGTGGGGGGCAGGAGGTAGGGGCCCCTGGGGGGCGGTGATTGCAGTGAAGGGGTGGGGGAGGAGTACAGGGGGGCTGCGCGGTGGGGACGACAGGAGGGAGGGGCCGCCAGGGGGCTGTGGTTTCCGTGGGGGGAGGGGTACAGGGGGGCTGAGCAGTGGGGGGCAGGAGGTAGGGGCCCCTGGGGGGCGGTGATTGCAGTGGGGGGTGGGGGAGGGGTACAGGGGGGCTGGGCGGTGGTGGGGACAGGAGGGAGCGGCTCTCAGGGGGCTGTGGTTTCCGTGGGGGGAGGGGTACAGGGGGGCTGAGCAGTGGGGGGCAGGAGGGAGGGGTCCCTGGGGGGCGGTGATTGCAGTGGGGGAAGGGGTACGGGGGGCAGAGCGGTGGTGGGGGACAGGGGGGAGGGTCCCTCAGGGGCTGTGGTTTCCGTGGGGGGAAGGGTACAGGGGGGCTGAGCAGTGGGGGGCAGGAGGGAGGGGCCCCTGGGGGGCGGTGATGGCAGTGGGGGAAGGGGTACGGGGGGGCAGAGCGGTGGTGGGGGACAGGGGGGAGGGTCCCTCAGGGGCTGTGGTTTCCGTGGGGGGAGGGGTACAGGGGGGTGAGCAGTGGGGGGCAGGAGGGAGGGGCCCCTGGGGGGCAGTGATTGCAGTGGGGGAAGAGGTACGGGGGGCAGAGCGGTGGTGGGGGACAGGAGGGAGGGTCCCCCAGGGGCTGTGGTTTCTGTTGGGGGGGTTGGGGGAGCTGCTCCCAGTGTCTGACCCCCGCCCCACCCCCCAGGTGCCCCAGGAGCGGGACTGTGTGGGGTTCCGGGCCACCCAGCTGGTGCCCGTGGGGCTGCTGCAGCCGGCCAGCGCCAGCCTCTACGACTTCTACGAGCCAGGTGGGGGGTCGTGCGAGGGCCGGGGGGGGGGGATTGGGGGGCAGAATGGGTGGGGCAGGCGGGGGGGTCGTGCGAGGGCCGAGGGAAGAGTTGGGGGGCAGGGGGTGTGGGGCAGGAGCGGGGTGGGAGGGGTCGGATGGGTACATGGGAGTGGGGTGGGGAAGAGGGCACATGGGGGCAGTGGGGATCCAGCCCCTCCCACTGGCCCCCCACTTCTCCCCCCAGCCAAGTGCTGCAGCATCTTCTACACGGCCCCGGCCCGGAGCAGCTTCGTCTCCGCCCTGTGCTCCCAGGACGTCTGCCAGTGCGCCGAGGGTGAGCCCCCCCGCCGGGGACCCAGGCGTCCGGGCTCCCGCCCCTCCCCAACCCACCAGCCCCCACTCTCCTCCCAGAGCTGGGAGAGAACCCAGGAGTCCTGGCTCCCAGCCCCCCCGCTCTAACCCACCAGCCCCCACTCCCCTCCCAGAGCCGGGAGAGAACCCAGGCGTCCGGGCTCCCAGCCCCCCCTGCTCTAACCCACCAGCCTCCACTGCCCTCCCAGAGCTGGGGAGAGAACCCAGGCGTCCTGGCTCCCAGCCCCCCTGCTCCAACCACCAGCCCCCCCCTCCCCTCTCAGAGCTGGGGAGAGAACCCAGGAGTTCTGGCTCCCAGCCCCCCTGCTCTGACCCACCAGCCCCCCCTCCCCTCCCAGAGCCGGGGAGAGAACCCAGGAGTCCTGACCCATCTCCCCCACAGGCGCCTGCCCACGGCTGAGGCGGACCCTGGAGGACAAGGTGACGGAGGCCAATCGGACGGAGTTCGCCTGCTACAGCCCCCGGGTGCAGTACGGTACGGCCCCCCCGCGAACCCCCACGATCTCCCCCCCATGGCCCTCCCGCCCCCCTGATCTCCCACCCAATGGGCCCCCCAGATCTCCTACCGCATGGGCCCCCACCCCCCAGATCTCCCCCGCACGGCCCCCCCGCCCTCCCCATGGGCCCCCCACCCCCCGGATATCCCTCCCACGGCCCCCCCAGCCTCGCAGATCTCCCAGCCCATGGCGTCCCCAGGTCTCCCACCCCACGGGCCCCCACAACTTCCCAGCCCAGCCCAGGGCCCCCGCCCTGCCGCCAGCAGGGAACACGCCGGTTGGTTCATTGGCTGGAACTTCTCTGTTAGCGCCGAGGGTCAGCCCCACAGCCCTGTCTCGCCCCCCAAGTCCCCAGCACCCCTCCATCCCGCCTCCTGCCCCAGCCTGTGGCAGGCCCCCCCCCCCCACAGGAAACCCCCTTCCCCCACCCAGGGAAACAGGCAGCATGTGGGGAAACTGAGGCACAAAGCATGTTTGTGCGAAATCCTATGAAAAATTCCCACTTGGTCACACCCGCCCCCCACCCCACAGACCCTGACCCACAGCCCCCCAGCAGCCCTGGGGCACAGTACGGGCTGGGGGAGGGGCTGTGTGACCCCTGCCCATGCTGACCCCCCCTTCCCCAGGGTACGAGGTTCGGGTTCTGCGGCTGCAGGAGCAGAGCGGCTTCCGGGCCTACGAGGCCGAGATCCTGGAGCCCCTTCAGTTCAGTGAGTGTGGGGAGGGGGGCTGTGGGGTTGTGGGGTTGTTGGGGGCAGGAAGGAGGAGGGGAGCTGGGGGATTGTGGGGGGAGGGAGCTGTGGGAGGGGGATTGTGGGGGGAGGGGAGCTGGGGCGGGGGATGTTGGGGGCGGGGAGGAGGAGGGGAGCTGGGAGGCTGTGGGGTTGTCGGGGCGGGAAGGAGGAGGGGAGCTGGGGAGTTGTGGGGTTGTCGGGGGCGGGGAGGAGGAGGGGAGCTGGGGGATTGTGGGGGGAGGGAGCTGTGGGAGGGGGATTGTGGGGGGAGGGGAGCTGGGGCGCGGGATGTTGGGGGCGGGGAGGAGGAGGGGAGCTGGGAGGTTGTGGTGTTGTCAGGGCGGGAAGGAGGAGGGGAGCTGGGGAGTTGTGGGGTTGTCGGGGGCGGGGAGGAGGGGAGCTGGGGGATTGTGGGGGGAGGGAGCTGTGGGAGGGGGATTGTGGGGGGAGGGGAGCTGGGGCGGGGGATGTTGGGGGCGGGGAGGAGGAGGGGAGCTGGGAGGTTGTGGGGTTGTCGGGGCGGGAAGGAGGAGGGGAGCTGGGGGGTTGTGTGGGGAGGGAGCTGTGGGAGGGGGATTGTGGGGGGAGGGGAGCTGGGGGCGGGGGATTATGGGGGAGGGGTGGGGTGCCCCAGGGCAGAAGGGAGCAGGGCGACCCCCATCTAACCTGCCCCCCCCCAGCGGAGGACGTGGGGCTGGAGGCCGGGCACAGCCGCTGGTTCCTGGTCCGCGCCTCGTGCCGGAGCCGCCTGGTGCCGGGCAGACGCTACCTGCTGATGGGGCAGGACGGGGAGACGCTGGACCCCCAGGGCCGGTGAGTGCGGGGGGCAGGTGGGGACATAGCTGAGTAGGAGGGGCGGGGGACGGCAGGGGGCAGAGAGGGGTTAGAGGGGCGGGGGTCAGAGAAGGGTCAATGGGGGGCAGAGGGGTGGGGGTCAGAGGGGGTCGATGGGAGTAGAGGGGTGGGGGACGGCAGGGGGCAGAGAGGGGTCAGAGGGGCGGGGGTCAGAGGGGGTCGATGGGAGTAGAGGGGCGGGGGATGGCAGGGGGCAGAGAGGGGTTAGAGGGGCAGGAGTCAGAAGGGTCAATGGGGGTCAGAGGGGCGGGGGGCAGAGAAGGGTCAATGGGGGGCAGAGGGGCGGGGGTCAGAGGGGCGGGGGGCACCAGTGGGGTGGGGGTTGCCCAGGCCCCCCCTGACCCCCCTGCCCCCCCAGGCGCCGGTACCTGCTGGACGCGGCCGCCTGGATCGAGGAGCTGCCGGACCCCGCGCGCTGCCGGGCCACGACCCATCGGAACCGGTGCGCCGAGCTCCGCGCCTTCGCCCAGGGCTACGGGGAGAACGGCTGCAAGGTGTGAGCCCCCCGGCCCCGCCTGGACCCCCCAGCACCGCCTGGACCCCCGGCACCGCCCACCCGGACCCCCCCGGCACCGCCCCCGCCTGCTCAGCCCCCCAGCTCCGCGCCTTCGCCCAGGGCTACAGGGAGAACGGCTGCAAGGTGTGAGCCCCCCGGCCCCGCCTGGACCCCCGAGAACTGCCTCCGGACCTCCGGCACTGCCTGGAACCGCCCCCACCCCGGATCGGAACCGCCCCCCCCACGCCCGGATTGGAGCTGCCGACCTCCTCCCGCAGCCTGGCTCGGCCGGACCCGACCCCCGTTCCTGGAGCTGATTGGAATAAACATGTTTCCCCCTGACTGCCGCGTCGGCTCTGTTGGGGGCTGAACCTGGTACCCCCTGTCCCCCCAGCTCCCCCTGTCCCCCCCCCACCCCCTGTTCCCCCAGCTCCCCGTCCCCCCCCCACCCCCTGCCCCCCACCGCCCCTTCCACCCCCCACTCCCTAGTGCCCTCTGCTCCCCCCACCTGCCGTCGCCTCAGCCCCCCTGCTGCTCCCTCTGCCCCCCCAAATTGACTCCCATTCGGTGTCCGGCTCCCCATTTATTCCAGGGGGGCGCTGGGCAACAGAACCCGAGGGGGGGGAGTGAGGGGGGGCGGGCGCCCCCTGCCTGGTCTCGGAGCCTCACTTCGGGGTGGAGCCTGCAAGAGAGCAGGGGACGGGGGAGGTCAGGCACCCAGATGCCTGGGTTCAATAAAGCTCCTTCCCCTCCCCCTCCCCTGCTCCAGACTGGGGCGGACTTCCCGGACACCTGGGTCCTGGGGACAGTGACATCTCCCCCCCGGACACCTGGGTCCTCTCCACATCTCCTTCTCCCCCTCCCCCTCCCCGGACACCTGGGTCCTCTCCACCTCTCCCCCTCCCCCTCCCCGGACACCTGGGTCCTCTCCACATCTCGCTCTCCCCCTCCCCGGATACCTGGGTCCTTTCTGCGGCGGGCGAGTCCCACCCCAACCCCCAGGGCTCCGAGCAGCGACAGGTTCAGAGTCAGCCAGATGCAGAGAGCCGGGACCCAGCTGTTCGGGGCAGCGACACCTTCAGGGGGGCAGGAGCAGAGACCTGGGGGGGGCAGGAGAGGCGTCAGCACCCCGAGAGGTAGGAAACCCCCCCGCATCCAATGGGGCCCCGGACGCCTGGGTTCGATAAAGCCCTCACTCTTCTAAAGTGGCGCCCATGGGGGAGGGGCGTGTCCCGAACGCCTGGGTTCGCTCACCCCAGACCTGAGACACGAGCAGGGAAACCAGAGTCTGTTCAGCCCAATTCATCCTCGGAAGCCCCGCCAGTTCCCCCCCCCGCTGTGAGATCATTGCCGGGCAGCATTGTGAGGTCATCAGCGTGATGTCACTGCGGGCGGCGGCTCCTCACTCCCGACCCGCAGCCCCTGCCAGCCCAGCCCTGGCCCCCCAGCTCTGCCGGTGCCCCTCACTCCCGACCCGCAGCCCCTGCCAGCCCAGCCCTGGCCCCCCCAGCTCTGCCGGTGCCCCTCACTCCCGACCCGCAGCCCCTGCCAGCCCGGCCCTGCCCCCCCCAGCTCTGCCAGTGCCCCTCACTCCCGACCCACAGCCCTTCTCGGGGGTCCACTCTCTCTCGGGGTCAGGCCCCTCCACCTCCTGGAGCCGCACCTCTCAGAGCCTCAGCACGTCTGTCTCTGCCGTGGGCCCCATCAGGGAGTCCCCTCGCTCTGGACCCCCAGGGCCTTCATCCCCAAAGGGGTTGATGCCCCCGCCCTGTTCTCTAGCCCGGAGCGACTCTCAGCCAGCGTCACACAGGAGGTTTATTGAGAGTTGAACCCAGCACAGGAAACTCTCCGGCCTCCGGCCTGGCCTCCCTCAGCCCAGCACATCCCAGTCTCCCCTGCATCCTTATTGGAAACCTGGGGGGTGGGGGGGTGGACAGGCCCAAGCCCACCCACTTCGAAAGGCCCCTCCCCCAGCCTAGCGGGAGGGAGCACTGGGCCCAGGGACCCACTAATGGTGTGGGACAACTCATGACCAGGGTCGGGAGTGCCGGTCACCGGTTCAAAACGAGGGAACCGGCTGGGGACACCGCGCAGAGGACCCCGGACACGCCCGCTGCTCCTCAGAGCTGCCCAGTGAGACGAGGGAGGAGCGGAAACAGGCCCCACCGTCGCAGAGCCCCCCCGTCCATCCTCCTCCTCCTGGTGGTGTCGATGGAGTCCGGCCAGGGCCAGGAGGTCTCGCGAGGCCGTGGGGCCGCGGATGGGGCGTGCGAAGAGGAACCGGTGTGGGGAAACGTGCAGCCAGAGCCTCACCAAGAGGGTCTGGAGGAGCCGGGACAGGGGCTGTGACTGGCGCAGTCGAGGTAGGGATGTGCCCGGTTCTCCCGCACGCCGCAGGAGGGACAGGCCTCGGGGACGGGTGTGGACCGCGCCAGGTACACGCCCGTGCTCACGGCCCTGTGAAGGAGCTGCCAACCGATGTCCCCAGCCGGCCGTGGGACCAGGGTGGAATGAGGCTGGGCCACCGGGGCTCCTCACCCTCTACAGGGGGGCCCTGCCTGCTCCCCCCCCAGCCCCAAGCCCCCCTGCTCCCAGCTGGGCCTCTGATACCCCCGGCCCCAGGCCCCGCCTCTGTCCATTGTCTTCTCTCCAGGGAAACAGGGTCATAAACCGGGGCCTCCTCTCCTCGCTTCTGTCCTCTGGTCAGAACCGTCTGCTTCTCCTCAGCTGGGCCTCCGGGTCGCTGGGGTATCCATCCTCCCGGCCATCAGCTGGATCCCAACGTCCTCTCTCCGGTCCTCTGCAAAACACACTCCCTCTCCCCTTGTGACAAAGCGGTTCTGGCAGGACCCAACTGAGAGCGCCAACTCAGGACAAATTGCTCAAACAGGGCAGTTACAGCCCAAGGCTGGGGTTTTTCCACCTCTAAGATGAACCAAACCAGCCAGACTAGGAGGACTTCGGTCTCACCCCACTGGCTAACCGCAAGTCTCACAAGCGATCTCCTTAGACACTCCAGTTTCCCAGTATTCCCACCAGTGCCACTCGTTATGGGTACAAATGGTTATGAAAACCAATACCCCAGTAAAAGAAAAAGGTTCTCTTGATCCCAAAGGACCAAGCCCCAGACCCAGGTCAATGTACAAATCAGATCTTACCCACAAATCACACTGTTGCCAATCCTTTAGAATCTAAAATCTAAAGGTTTATTCATAAAAGGGAAAAGATAGAGACGAGAGTTAGAATTGGTTAAATGGAATCAATTACATACAGTAATGGGGAGTTCTTGGTTCAGGCTTGTAGCAATGATGGAATAAACTGCAGGTTCAAATCAAGTCTCTGGAACATCCCCAGCTGGGATGGGTCATTCAGTCCTTTGTTCAGAGCTTCAGTTTGTAGCAAAGTTCCTCCAGAGGTAAGAAGCAGAATTGAAGACCAGATGGAGAAGAGGCATCAGCCTTTTATAGTCTTTCCCAGGTGTAAGATCACCTCTTTGTTCTTACTGTGGAAAATTACAGCAAAATGGAGTCTGGAGTCACATGGGCCAGTCCCTGCATACTTTGCTGAGGTACAAGGCGTATCTGCCTTCTCTCAATGGGTCCATTGTATAGCTGATGGTCCTTAATGGGCCATCAAGCAGGCTAGGCAGAGCTAATCTCAGCTTGTCTGGGATGTCACCCAGAAGCATAGCATAAGTTTGCCATACAGACAGTATAGAGCCAATATTCATAATTTCGACTACAAAACTGATACACACATATAGACAGCATAATCATAACCAGTAAACCATAACCTTGTCCTAGACACCCCATTTGACCCCCTTTACACAAGATCTGGGTGCCACTACAGGACCTTAGTTGCAACAATGATCTATATGGTCCCAGATTATATCAATAACGTCACACCCCTCCCCTCGTTAAACCAATAACACCCAGGGAAACTGAGTCCCACCCCCTCCGCATGCAAACCATTGAAACTCCACAGAGAACAAGGAAACCCCCCACTTCGTCACAGCTCCACCTCGCCCCTCCCCCATCGCAGGGGGTTTGTGTGTTTGTGGCCCCTGGACACCTGGGTTCTCTAGCAGTGCGTGCTGTGGGTGGTTGGGGGGTGTTGTTCTGGGGGGGGTCACTCTGGTGCGGTTGTTGAGCTGTGTGGGGTGTGCTGAGCTGAGCAGGCCGTGGCTGGGGGGGGCGTGTACATGGGGGGGGGCTCTGGCGACAGGGCTGTGTTGGGGGGGGGCGCACAGAGGCCATTGTGTGCAGGGGGGGTTGTGGGGGGGACATGGTGCCGGGAGCTTGGCCTGGCCCTGTGCGTTGGGGGTGGGTAGTGTTGTACTTAAAGTACTGCACAGGATCTTTTCAGGGGGAATAAGACAAAACGCCACATTTATTAGTAATACATGTATTCATTAACACTGTATCATATGCATATAATATATTACACACACACACACACACACACACAAACACACTCCGTCTTGTTGTTACCAATTAGTTGCTCCCCTTAACTTCACTGGCCAGGTGAGTTAGATGGGGGAGGGGGCGGAGCCGGGCTTCTGCCGATCCGGATCGATGCTCCCATGTTGACAAGACGAGACCCGGGGTCCTCTGCAAGACACCTCACTTTTATAGCAGCTTTCCTCTTATGCAAATCTAGACCAGATTCAAACTCTGTGTCTGTGTCCATTGATCCTTTGTGCTGCTTTCTTTTGAGTGTTGTCCCAATGCTGCAAAGAGGGTGTTTCCAAAAGAAGGTGCTTGCTTCTAACCCCGAGGCCGTCGGTATGTCTGCTTGTGTTTAATGAGCCCACTTGACACGTTTTATTGTCCTTGGGTCTGGCTCCCAGCCCCTCTCCAACAGTTGAGGCTGTCTGGAGGTGCTGCCTTCCATGCCTTGCTCATCCACACCTCATTCATTCAACAGGGCAATTGATTAAGAGTGTGGGGGGAGAGCTCTTGTTCTACTGCTAGCAAAAAGAAATTTTTCTTCTATCTTATTCTATCCTTAGGGGCTATAATATTATACCAAGGGCAATGCAAAGTTTCTAAATGAGGCTTTGATACAAAGTCCCATGAAAACAGAGGTCACACGTGGGTAGACCCACCACAAGGTTATATGAAGAGGCACAATGTAAAGTCATATGAAAATTATCAGAGATTGATCTACATTGTCCCCCTTTTGAGCAACTAATTGGTAACAACAAGACGGAGTGTGTTTGTGTGTGTGTGAGTGTAATATATTATATGCATATGATACAGTGTTAATGAATACATGTGTTACTAATAAATGTGGCGTTTTGTCTTATTCCCCCTGAAAAGATCCTGTGCAGGACTTTAAGTACAACATTTTGGTGGAGAATGCGAAAGGGGGAGCAAGCATAAAACCCACAGTTATTATAAAACTGGTGTGCACACCGCCAGCTTTAGCAAGCCTGGCACTAGAGGTAAAAAAGCGTAAACTTTCAGTTAATTAACCAAACTCTGAAGGATATAGGAGTTTAGGTTTAAATTGTGTTCATGACTGAGCTAAAGAGGAGAACTTAGTGTTTCTCACTCTGATCCGGGGAAGGATCTAATCCGGGGAAGGATTTGTATAATTGGTGTATGAACCCTCGGTGGTAGCAGA
>NW_026530218.1:0-10936 GCF_027887155.1 Malaclemys terrapin pileata | reverse complement strand
CTGCGAGCTATTCCCTTCGGAGAGGTGGAGTACTGGAGTACTTACAGCGCTGCGAGCTACTCCCTTCGGAGAGGTGGAGTACTGGAGTACTTACAGCGCTGCGAGCTATTCCCCTCGGAGAGGTGGAGTACTGGAGTACTTACAGCGCTGCAAGCTATTCCCTTCGGAGAGGTGGAGTACTGGAGTACTTACAGCGCTGCGAGCTACTCCCCTCGGAGAGGTGGAGTACTGGAGTACTTACAGCGCTGCGAGCTATTCCCTTCGGAGAGGTGGAGTACTGGAGTACTTACAGCGCTGCAAGCTATTCTCCTCGGAGAGGTGGAGTACTGGAGTACTTACAGCGCTGCAAGCTATTCCCCTCGGAGAGGTGGAGTACTGGAGTACTTACAGCGCTGCAAGCTATTCCCTTCGGAGAGGTGGAGTACTGGAGTACTTACAGCGCTGCAAGCTATTCCCCTTGGAGAGGTGGAGTACTGGAGTACTTACAGCGCTGCAAGCTATTCCCCTCGGAGAGGTGGAGTACTGGAGTACTTACAGCGCTGCAAGCTATTCCCTTCGGAGAGGTGGAGTACTGGAGTACTTACAGCGCTGCAAGCTATTCCCCTCGGAGAGGTGGAGTACTGGAGTACTTACAGCGCTGCAAGCTATTCCCCTCGGAGAGGTGGAGTACTGGAGTACTTACAGCGCTGCAAGCTATTCCCCTTGGAGAGGTGGAGTACTGGAGTACTTACAGCGCTGCACAAGAGCTCTTGCAGTGCTGGCGGCGCGACTACACTCGCGCTTCACAGCAGCGCTGGGAAGTCCTGAGTGTAGCCAAGGCCAGAGAGAGGTAGGGGTGCACAAAGAATCACAGGCAGTCTGGTTCATTTCCTATCAGAGGCATTGAGTAACAAGCATCATTGAGCTTTGAATTTCCTGTGTTCCTTTCAACCTGCCCAGATCCAAAATGTGACACCCAGGGTGTGACAAGGACACAGAATGAGGCCCACACAAATAGGATCCTTGCAGGGGACTCTAGAGAGATTTGTAGATTATATGGCCAGGAGGGATCATTGTGATCATCTGCTCTGACCTCCTGCATTCCACAGGCCGTAGGACAGTCCTGATTAATTCCTGTTTGAACTAGAGCAGATCTTTGAGAAAAACATCCCATCACAATTGAAATGTTGTCAGTGACAAAGACACACCCTGATCCTTGTTAAACTCTTTGAATGGTCAATTACCCTGAGTTAAACATTTCCACTTTGTCTCTTTTCTCAATTTGTCCACCACCAACATCCAGCCACTGACTCGTGTTAGATCTTTAAAAAAAGAAGACTAACACGGCTGTTACTCTGAAACTTGTTAGATCTTTGCCAGCTAGTTTTAAGAGCCCACTATTACCAAGTTTCTGTTCCCCATTATAAGTGCTGATAGAATGCACTCACATCACTCCATAACCTTCTCCTTGTTAAGTGACTGAGCTCATTGAGTACCTGGGGCAGCCTTGCACTGTCCTCCTGAGAAAGTTCTGGCTCCTGCACAGACGAGCTTTACCCCTGCTGTGAAGAGTCCCATTGTGCCAGAGAAGTGCAGTTGCTGGAACTTTAGGGTCTCTGAATCCCCAGGCTCTTGAGTAACTTCAAGATAAGGATCAAGACCTTGAACATGATGTGATATTCTCTGGGAAGTCCAACCCTTTGCTCAAAGCAGTACCAACCCCAACTAAATCATCCCAGTTAAGCTTTGCCTAACAAATGGAAGAGTGGGAATGGTCCAGCTCTTGGGAGAACTTTCCTGGATTATACACCACCCCGGTGGAATTGGCTATCGGAAGGATCAGAGTTCGCACTCCCACTCCCTTTACCCAGAGACCTCCCTGACCTTGAGGACTCCCCTTCTGCTGTTCTGTGTGGCATCAGGCCCAGGATTCCTGGGGGGCTCGATGCCCAAACTTTTTGAGGTTGCTTAGGACAGGAGATAGAGTATCCCCACTCTGGGGTACTCTCCCCACTCTGCACATTTCTCTGACACACTGATCATTACATATAGTTCAAGAAAATAAAATTTATTAAACAACAACCAATTAAAAAATAAGAAAAAATGGAAAAGGTTAACAGAAAACCTGTAACTCTGCCCTGTGGGTATGGGGGAACTCCGAACAGCCATCTTTGGAAGGTAAGGGAAGTCTGTTCCTAGTCTGTTCCCCACATTTTCCAGCCCCCTGCCCAAACCCTGGCTGTGCTGCAGGGATGCTGTGGGTCGGACACTTGCTCTGGTGGTGGCCACACACTCCCAGGCTCTGGATGGCAGGGCCCTTCTTCCCAGTGTTGGCCCCCCCATCGGGGTTATAATGCCCCCAAGTATAGCCTGAAAGTTCTCTTGGCTGGCAGTGTCTGCCGGTGCTGGACCATCTGCCAAGGGTCCCCCCTCACTCTTCCTAGCTGCTCATGAGATCGGGTACTGGACGGCTCCAGCTCCAGTCCCAACCTTATCCCCAGCTCCAGTACATCTCTAAGTTTAACAGGCAGAACACCCTTAGTAGTCTCTGTCCCAGAGACCCAACCAAAACCAGTCCCAGAACCGGAACTCCCCATAATTGAGGTCCCATTTCAGCGAGTAGCTGTGGATATTCTGGGTCCTTTCCTAAAGAAGACACCCAGAGGAAAGCAGTACATATTGACTTTCATGGATTTTGGCACCCGATGGCTGGAAGCAGTAGCTCTAAGCAACAGCAAGGCTAAAAGCATGTGCCAGGCATTAACAGACCTTTTTGCCAGAGTAGGTTGACCCTCAGACATCCTTACGAATTCGGGAACTAATTTCCTGGCAGGGACCATGAAAAACCTGTGGGAAGCTCATGGGGTGAATCACTTGGTTGCCACCCCATACCACCATCAAACCAATGGCCTGGTGGAGAGGTTTAATGGAACTTTGGGGGCCATAATACGTAAATTCGTAAATGAGCACTCCAGTGATTGGGACCTAGTGTTACAGCAGTTGCTCTTTGCCTACAGGGCTGTACCACACCCCAGTCTGGGCTTTTCATCATTTGAGCTTGTGTTTGGCCACGAGGTTAAGGGCCCATTACAGTTGGTGAAACAGCAATGGGAGGGGTTTATACCTTCTCTAGGAACTAACATTCTGGACTTTGCAACCAACCTACAAAACACCCTCTGAGACTCTTTAGCCCTTGCTAGAGAAAACCTAAAAGATACTCAGAAAGAGCAAAAGGCCTGGTATGATAAACATGCCAGAGAGCGTTCCTTCAAAGTAGGGGTCCAGGTCATGGTTTTGAAGGCGCTCCAGGCCCATAAGATGAAAGCGTCATGTGAAGGGCCATTTACAGTCCAAGAGCACCTGGGAGCTGTTAACTATCTCATAGCATTCTCATAGCATAGATTTCGGTTTTGCTCCACTGGATAACCAGAAGTCATACAAGCAATTCCCTCGGATGCACCAGTTCCCTTGTATCACCACTGTCATAACTATAAAGGGAAAGGTAACAGCTCTCCTGTGTACAATACTATAAAATCCCTCCTGGCCAGAGACTCCAAAATCCTTTTACCTGTAAAGGGTTAAGAAGCTCAGGTAACCTGGCTGGCATCTGACCAAAGGACCAATAAGGGGACAAGATACTTTCAAATCTTAAGGGGGGGAAGGCTTTTGTTTGCTCTTTGTTTGGGGGTTGTTCGCTCTCCGGACTGAGAGGGACCAGACATCAATCCAGGCTCTCCAAATCTTTCTGAACCAGTCTCTCCTATTTCAAACTTGTAAATAAACAGCCAGGCAAGGCGTGTTAGTTTATCTTTGTTTTCTCAACTTGTAAATGTACCTTTTACTAGAGTGTTTATCCCTGTTTGCTGTACTTTGAACCTAAGGCTAGAGAGTGGTCCTCTGAGCTCTCTAAGTTTGATTACCCTGTAAAGTTATTTTCCCATCCTGATTTTACAGAGAGGATTTTTACCTTTTTCTTTAATTAAAAGCCTTCTTTTTAAGAACCTGTTACGTTATTGACATAAACTGGGACCATATAGATCATTGTTGCAACCAAGGTCCTGTAGTGGCACCCAAATCTTGTATAAAGGGGGTCAAATGGGGTGTCTAAGACAAGGTTATGGTTTACTGGTTATGATTATGCAGTCTATATGTGTGTATCAGTTTTGTAGTTGAGGTTATGAATATTGGCTCTATACTGTCTGTATGGCAAACTTATGCTGTGCTTCTGGGTGACATCCCAGACAAGCTGAGATTAGCTCTGCCTAGCCTGCTTGATGGCCCATTAAGGACCATCAGCTATACAATGGACCCATTGAGAGAAGGCAAATATGCCTTCAGACTCAGCAAAGTATGCAGGGAATTGCCCATGTGACTCCAGACTCCATTTTGCTGTAATTTTCCACAGTAAGAACAAAGAGGTGTTCTTACACCTGGAAAAGACTATATAAGGCTGATGCCTCATCTCCATCTGGTCTTCAATCCTGCTTCTTACCTCTGAAGGAACTTTGCTACAAACTGAAGCTCTGAACAAAGGACTGAGAACCCATCCCAGCGGGGGATGTATTCCAGAGACTTGATTTGAATCTGCAGTTTATTCCATCACTGCTACAAGCCTGAACCAAGAACTGTGCCATTACTGTATGTAATTGATTCCATTTAACCAATTCTAACTCTCATCTCTATCTTTTTCCTTTTATGAATAAACCTTTAGATTTTAGATTCTAAAGGATTGGCAACAGCGTGATTTGTGGGTAAGATCTGATTTGTATATTGACCTGGGTCTGGGGCTTGGTCCTTTGGGATCAGGAGAACCTTTTTCTTTTATTTGGGTATTGGTTTTCATAACCATTTGTCCCCATAACGAGTGGTACTGGTGGTGATACTGGGAAACTGGAGTGTCTAAGGAGATTGCTTGTAAGACTTGTGGTTAGCCGGTGGGGTGAAACCGAAGTCCTCTTAGTCTGGCTGGTTTGGTTTGCCTTAGAGGTGAAAAAACCCCAGCCTTGGGCTGTAACTGCCCTATTTGAGCAATTTGTCCTGCGTTGGCACTCTCAGTTGGGTTCCACCAGAACCGCATTGTCACAGAACCTGATTGATTTTTCCTTGTTTTTAGATCCAAGGGGGTTGGATCTTGAACCACCAGGAATTGGTGGGAGAAAGGAGTGGGGATGGTTAATTTCTCCTTGTTTTAAGATCCAAGGGGTTTGGATCTGTATTCACCAGGGAATTGGTGAAGGTCTCTCAAGGCTACCCAGGGAAGGGAATTAGCTTTGGGATGGTGGCAGCGGACCAGATCTAAGCTGGTAGTTAAGCTTAGAAGTTTTCATGCAGGTCCCCACATTTGTACCCTAAAGTTCAAAGTGGGGAAGCAGCCTTGACAACCACCAATAGCAGTCCTTATAGGAACAAATAGTTATGAAAATCAGTGTCCCCAATTAAAGGTTCTCCTGATCCCAAAGGACCAAGCCCCAGACCCAGGTCAATATATAACTCAGATTTCACCCACAAATTGTGCTGTTGCCAATCCTTTTAGAAACTAAAATCTAAAGGTTTATTCATAAAAAGAAAGAAATACAGATGAGAGTTAAAATTGGTTAAATGGAATCAAATACATACAACAATTGCAAAGTTCTTGGTTTAGGCTTATAGCAGTGATGGAATAAACTGCTGGCCAAATACAAGTCTCTGGAGTACATCCACAGATTTGGATGGGTCGTTCAGTCCTTTATTCAGAGCTTCATGCTGGAAGGGATGACACAAACATCGGTGGCTGCATGTCAAGAGCTCCCCATCCTTGGTTCTATCTTACTACAGCTAGTATTGGGTTAGAAGCTGTATCAGTGTATAACAGAAATGGATCATCAAAGTCATGTTCAATAACATGATTGAATGTCTTTAAAAACTCAAGGTAAAACTTGGTTAGAACAACAGTGGATTGGAGGGGGGAGGGATAGCTCAGTGGTTTGAGCATTGGCCTGCTAAACCCAGGGTTATGAATTCAGTCCTTCAGGGGGCAGCTTAGGGATCTGGAGCAAAATCAGTACTTGGTCCTGCTAGTGAAGGCAGGGGGCTGGACTTGATGACCTTTTGGGGTCCCTTCCAGTTCTATGAGATA
Organism: Malaclemys terrapin pileata; assembly: GCF_027887155.1. Taxonomy (NCBI): domain Eukaryota; kingdom Metazoa; phylum Chordata; order Testudines; family Emydidae; genus Malaclemys; species Malaclemys terrapin. Next base: position 4,842 of record NW_026530218.1, on the reverse strand, counting down.
GATATAGATAGATAGGATCTGTTCTTCCAGTATGTTTCATGTGATCTTGCCAAGAGCTAAAGAACATAGCTACTTTATCCATACAAGCTCTGGCAAATGTCTGGAACCCAATTAACATCAAGTCAATGTTAATGTTGTCCATGGTATAGGAATCTTGGCATTTATCCCATGCACTACGACAGGCTAGGACCCACTGGCTAAGCAGCAGTTCTGCAGAAAAGGACCTGGGGATTACAGTGGGTGAGAAGTTGGATATGTGTCAGTAGTGTGCCATTTTTGCCAAGAAGACTAGTAGCATTTTGGGCTGAATTAGTGGGAGCATTGCGAGCAGATTGAAGGAAGTGATTATTCCTCTCTATTGAGCACTGGTGAGGCCTCATCTGGAGTATTGCGCCCAGTTGGGGGTCCCCCACTACAGAAAGGGTGTGTACAAATTGGAGAGAGTCCAGTGGAAGGCAATGAAAATGATAAGGGAGCTGGGGCACACGACTTACGAGGCGAGGCTGAGGGAACTGGGCTTATTAAGTCTGCAGAATTGAAGAGTGAGGGGTCATTTGATAGCAGCTTTCAGTTATCTGAAGGAGGGGTCCAAAGAGTATGGAACTCGGCTTCTCAATGGTGGCAGATGAGACAACAAGGCGCAGTGGTCTCAAGTTGCAGTGGGGGAGGTCTAGGTTGGATATTAGGAAACACTATTTCCCCAGGAGGGTGGTGAAGCACTGGAATGGGTTACCTAGGGAGGTGGTGGATTCTCCATCCTTAGAGGTTTTTAAGGTCCAGCTTGACAAATCCCTGGCTGGGATGTTTTAGTTGGGGTTGGTCCTGCTTTGAGCAGGGAATAGGACTGAATAACCTCCTGAGGTTCCTTCCAACTCTAATCTTCTATGATTATTCTATGATTCTATGATTTGATGATCGCCTATTCAGTTCTTTCCCTCTGAAGCACTTGGCATTTGCCACTGTTGGAAGATAGGAAACTGGGAGAGATGGACCATTGGTCTTACCCACTATGGCCATTCTGATGTTCTTGTATAGCTTGCAGATTTATTGCCCCCTGCCGTAATCTATTAGACCCCTGTCATGGTCAAAGACACCCACGCAGTGATTTTAGTTCAAAGACTCAAGCCTGAGGCCAGTTTATTGACATACATACCAGTGCACTGGGGTGCAGTCTGAAGACTGACACCCCGAGGGCTGCTCGCAGGCGGGTTTTTATTTCATTAAACTGCAAGCAAAGTACAAATAATACTTCGTGAGTTAAGAAACTGGGGTTGGAGTCAGCCCCACCCCCCAAAAAAACACAAGTTAAGAAACTAGGGTTGGGGTCAGTCCCCTCTCCCCCTTCCCCCCGGTACCTTCCTCATTAATTTCTGAGAAGTGGGTGTTTATTTGGGTAGAGGGGCGCTTGGTGGTTTTCCCCAGGGGTGGTACTTGGCACCAGTTTGGGTACATTTCTCAAGACACATGTTATTTTCCGGGGTCTTTTGATTAAAGATTGTGGGGGGGGTTCCATGGGACGCCTAAAGAGGATCTATGATTGGCTATTTTTGCAGATAGCTGGAATCACTGAGTGGGTCACAGATCACCCAAAGGAGAAGCTGCATGAGTTAAGAAATTGCATTTAGCTAAAGTTACCTATTGCTTCACACAAGTGGTTATTATATTTCATTAGTGCTGCTGCTGGGGCTTTTTTTCCTATTCTTTCTCTCCTTGCCCCCCCCCTCCTCTGTTCATGACCCTTGACCGAGTTTGCAGGGAATTGTGCAGTCTAGTCTAGTTCAGGCCCTGTCCTGGGCCCTGGCCTGTACTGCTTTGTGTAAGGGTAGCTAGCATAACAGATCTCTGTTGGAGGATTTATTTTGGGGCCTTTAGATTCACAGCTCAGGCTATTAAAAAGAAGGCCCCCCTTCTCTATTTCCCCACACCCCTCTCCTCCCCCAGAGCTGAAATAGAACCCAGGAGTCCTGATGGGGTCTCTCTTTCTATTGAGATAGTACCAAAGTAGGAATATACATTCAAATTTTAAAACTCACCAGTGTCCCTTAAGTGACTTGATGTAAGATGTAAGAAAATGTTAGTACCAGAGCTGAGTTGGTCTAATATTTACTTATTTTTACTTTCTTTTAGACAGGAATTAGATTCAGTGCCCTTGTCAACTAATTGCTAAGTTATCTGCCCAAAACTTAGAGTTTTCAGGTGCTTAATTAAATAGAGACCCCCCCTCGAGACTGTCACTTGATGTGCTGGGGTACCACTGATGACAGCCCTCCACTCTTGTCTTGCTGAGCCAGACACTCCAGTCAGCTTCAGCACAGACCCAGAGGTTGCACGACGCCCCTCTGCAGTTCACAGAAACTGAGATTCACTCAGCCCAGAGGCTTCTCAGTTAACAGGGACTTTCCCAGTGTTTAGCCTTTCTGAGAGCATGAACCCCAAACAAATCTGTTTTACTCTGTATAAAGTTTATACAGGGTTGTACAAGAGTTTACCGGGGCTCGACCCTCTCTGGGTGACGGGGAGCCACACTGACTCACTACCCATCGGGGCTGGGCACTCGGTCTAGCGGCAGGGTTTCCCCGGCGGCCCTTGCTGTCCTGAGAGGCAGGATAAGCCCGACCCTAGCTTTGGGCGGACACCAGCGTTATGTCAGGGCTCAGACCCTCAGTCGGGGCTGAGCAACAGTAAGAGGTATTTAGGCCCAGGCCCTAGGTCAGGACGGGGCAACAAACGCTGGGACAGGTGCTCAGGTCCTCAGTCAGGGCTGAGCAACAATATAAAGTATTTAGGGCCAACAGGCCTGGGAGAGGGGGAGACTGCCACCCACGGGTTGGGTGGCAGGGGGGACGCAGCCCCTCCCACTCCACTGCGTCCCAGCCCAGGGCCCTAGCAGCGGCAGAAGACCCGCTGCTTAGTCAGTGGGGATCTTGGCCACAACACACGGACATAGGCTCTGGTAATGCTGCAGCCAGACTGGGGTCGGCTCCCCCCGGGCTACTTCCACTCTCCCCCTCTGGGCCTACCTGGGGGCTGGTGTCGGCCTCGGGGGGGTCCTGGACCATGGGTTCATCCGGCCAGGTGTCGTTCGGCAAGTCCGGCAACTCCTCCGGTAGTGGGTGCAGGGCAGGCCCGGCGGCTCCTCGGGATAGTAGGTGTAGAGCCGGCTGGGCAGCTCCACCGGGTGGTGGGTGCAGGGCAGGCCCGGCGGCTCCTCGGGATAGTAGGCGCAGGGCCGGCTGGGCAGCTCCACCGGGTAGTGGGCGTAGGGCAAGCCTGGCGGCTCCTCGGGATAGTAGGCGCAGGGCCGGCTCGGCAGCTCCACCGGGTAGTGGGCGTAGGGCAAGCCTGGCGGCTCCTCGGGATAGTAGGCGCAGGGCCGGCTGGGCAGCTCCACCGGGCGGTGGGTGCAGGGCAAGCCTGGCGGCTCCTCTAGGTAGCAGGTGCAGGGCAGGCCCGGCGGCTCTTGGTGGCCGCCCCGGGTCGCGGAGGTTTCCCCGAGTTGGGCTGGAGACGTCTGGTCTCTTCGGCAGCTGGGGCCTGACTGAGTTCTGAGGGCCAGCCTTTATGCTTCTGGGTCACCGCCTGACCCTCTGAGGGGCAGGCTCAGGGCTCCATGACTCCTCCCACTGTGGCCTCCGGATGGGCTCTTCCCTCTCCGGGGAGACGGGGAGCCACACTGACTCACTACAAGGGTAAATCCATAAAATGTCTGCCCTCTATATAACTGGTGAAGACATATGCACAGCTGTTTGCCTCCCGCAGGTATCAATTACTTACTCTGGGCTTATTAATAAACAAAAGTGATTTTATTAAGTATAAAAAGTGGGATTTAAATGGTTTCAAGTAATAACAGACAGAACAAAGTAAGTCACAAAACAAAATAAAACAAAACACGCAAGTCTAAGCCTAATACATTAAGAAACTGATTACAGGTAATATCTCACCCTGAAAGATGTTCCAATTAGTTTCTTTCACAGACTAGACTCCATCCTAGTCTGGGCCCAATCCTTTCCCCGGTAGAATCCTTGTTATTTCCAGCAGACATCTCAGGTGGTAAGTAGGGGTTTTCTCATGACTGGCCTCCAGTTTGTCCTGCTCCACCCCCTTTTATAGTTGTGGCACAAGGAGGGAATCTTTTGTCTGTGCTTGGCCCCCACCCCTCCTTCTGAATGGAAAAGTAAAGGATTTAAGCTGGATTTCAGTGTCAGTTGACATGGTCACATGTCCCTGTGAGACCTCATTCTTCATTACCCACGGGCTGGCCCACACGTACACAGGAAGTCTCTCAGATAAACAACCCATTTACAACTCGTTGTTTCTGAAGCACTCTTAATGGTCTCCACTTAATCTGACTACATTAGTAGTACAAGTTTATACCTCAGCTCTCAGCATGGGATGCTACTGCAGATGCTGTGGTGAGAGAGGTGTGGGACACGGCTACCTGAGGGGGATTCCCAGGGAAGACACTTCCAACTAAGGATTCACAGGTACCCATCTCTTGCTGAGGCGCTGACCTGCTCAACAAACCCAGTGGAATGTGGGCATGATGGGATAGAGAGTAAGACTGCGCTCCTTTCTGCTCTGCACAGCCATTACATTTTCTTTTATCAGTGTTATCTGTTCAGACTTTTATTGTAACTGAATGTTCCCTTGTTTGTGAGTGGTGAGTGTTAGAGGGCTTATTCCCTCACCCGCTCACTTCCCTGGTCCTTCTTGCATGAACAGAGAGCAACAATACCCGAAGTCCGAAGGTGCAAACAATTCAATGTTTATTGGGGTGAATTTCCTGCAAGCATGATTCCAGTTTCCTTCCTCAGTGTCCCCCTTCCCAGCTCTGACACCACA
>NW_026530217.1:7500-10000 GCF_027887155.1 Malaclemys terrapin pileata | reverse complement strand
CAACCCATTGGATTCGACGGGTTGACCTGGTGGCCGCTTTGCTTTTCCGGCCCGGGTGTCACCCCACTCCGAGGGCTGCGCGGCAGCGGTCCTGAGGACCACAGAGGGGGGGCTTAATAGTCGAGAGGGAGCAGGTCCGGGGAAGGCTTAGCAGTCTTCCCCCGGGCGGTCCGTTGGGGGAGGCTTAGCAGTCGTCCCCAGGGCGGTCCCGGGGTGGGGGGAGGCCTCACAGTCGTCCCTCGGAGAGCCGGGTCGGCGGCGGTGGCGGGCGTCAGGCTTTACGTCCAGCCTCCGGAAGGTGCGCGTCCTCGGAGGCGATGCAGGCGCCGCAAAGGGGCAGCCTCCGAGGCAGGAGCGGAGCACCGAGGCTGGGGAGAGGGGAGCAGGAGCCGGGGGCTGGGGGGGGTGGGGTGGGGGGGGGGGCGTTCAGGACAAGCGGTCAAGCCCCGGGGAGCAGCTGTCAAATGTTCCAAGTCCCCACTCGGCCACCAGGTCCACCCCAGTCTAGCAATGGGTTGACCTGGCTGATGGCCGGTTAGTGTCAAGGTAAACTCACCGTCGTCCACAGGAGGGCAGCTCTCAGGCCGTCCGGCTGCGGCTGACTCTGGGGCGGTGCCCTGTCCCGCAGCGAGGGCGGGGGGGGGGGCGCGGAGCGACACGGAGCTAACCGGCCCCCGGGGCCGGGGGCGCCTCCCGCGACTTTGGGGGCCGCGGGTCGTCAGTGGCGTGCAGGCCGGGCCTCTCCCGGGGATTCGGGGGGGGGGGGGGGGCGGTTCCTGCGGGCCGGGCGCAGGGGGCTCGAGCGAGCCCGGGCCGGTCCCGCCCCGGGGCGGGGTCTCCGCCTGCGGCTCGGGGGGCGCGGGTCGTCGGGGGAGGAAGCCCGGGGGAGCTGCACGCCGGCCTGCCAGGCCAGGCCAGGCCTGGCCTGGGTGGCCGCGGGGGATTCGGGGCGGTCCCGCGAGCCGGCGGCCGGGCGCAGGGGGTCCGAGCGCGTCCGAGCGAGTCCGTCCCGGCCCCGGGGTCTCCCCTGCGGCTCTGGGGGGCCGTGGGTCCCCGCTGGCGGAAGCCGCTGGGCGCTGGACACCCGCCGTCCGTCCCGCCTGGCCAGGCCTGGCCTGGGTGGCCGCGGGGCGGGGATTCGGGGCGGTCCCGCGAGCCGGCGGCCGGGCGCAGGGGGTCCGAGCGCGTCCGAGCGAGTCCGTCCCGGCCCCGGGGTGTCCCCCTGCGGCTCTGGGGGCCGTGGGTCCCCGCTGGAGGAAGCCGCTGGGCGCTGGACACCCGCCGTCCGTCCCGCCTGGCCAGGGCCTGGCCTGGGTGGCCGCGGGGGGATTCGGGGCGGTCCCGCGAGCCGGCGCCCGGGCGCAGGGGGTCCGAGCGAGTCCGTCCCGGGCCCGGGGCCTCCCCCTGCGGCTTTGGGGGCCGTGGGTCCCCGCTGGCGGAAGCCGCTGGGCGCTGGACACCCGCCGTCCGTCCCGCCTGGCCAGCCTGGCCTGGGTGGCCGCGGGGCGGGGGGATTCGGGGCGGTCCTGCGGGCCGGCGGCCGGGAGGGTCCGGGCCAGTCCGCCCCATGCCCGGGGTCTCCCCCAGCGGCTTCGGTGGGTCCTCCGCGGAGGAAGCCGGGTGGGGAGCCGGACCCCAGGCGCCCAGACCCGTGACCTGCGGCCGCGACCTCCGACTCGGCAGGAGCGACGAGGGGCTTTCCGGCCCGTCCCCCCCCCTCTCCTTCCTCCCCAGAAAAGGAGAGAGAGCTGGCTCGGACCGGGAAAAGCTGCCTACGGCACCTGGGATTCCCAGGCGGTCACCCATCCAAGTACTAGCCAGGCCCGGGACGGTTTACCTTCCGAGATCGGACGGGATCGGGGGCGTTCGGTCCGGTATGGCCGTAGGCACCCGGCCCCCGCGCCTCCTCGCCCCGCTTTCCCCTGCCGACGCCCGGCCTGCCGCACGGTGAGCCCCGGTCGGACTGCCCCCCTGCGGCAGGGCCCCCGTCTCTCGCGGGCCCGGTCCTTTTTTCCTTCTCGAGCTCCGGGGCCCGGGCTGGCCGCCAGAGCCCCTCCGCCCGCCCGCCCTCCCGGCGTCGGGAAAATATTGTCCCGGACATCCAGTGCGCCCTGATCCTGTCAGCCGGGGGGGGGGGTGGGTGGGTGGAGGGGGGGGCAGTCCCTCGCTGCGGCCGGGGAGGGTGAGCCCAGGGCGGCTTGCCTGCCGTCCGAGTCCCCTCTCGGCCACCAGGTCAACCCCGAGCCGAAAGGGCTGAAAAATTTTCAGAGTCCCCTCCCGGGCACCAGGGTCAACCCGTGGAATCGAACGGGTTCGCCTGCTGGCCGGTTCGCTTCCCGGCCACCAGGTCAACCCGTAGGTTTGAACGGGCACGCCCGGTGGCCCGCTTTCCCGTCCGGTCACCAGGTCAACCCGGATCTCCCTCCTTCCCTGGGCGCCCCCCTCCTCGAGGCGTCAGGTTCCATTTCTTTTCCCCCCAGACTTCCAGGGCCCCGATCCA
>NW_026530217.1:0-2500 GCF_027887155.1 Malaclemys terrapin pileata | reverse complement strand
CGGAGCCGGCTGGCGGGTGCCGGGCACCACTCCGCGTGCCGTCCGTCGCTCGCCTGCCTACCCGCCCCGGCGGGTAGGCCGGAAGCGGCGGCGGGGGACGCCCCCAGAGGGATTGGAACCGTTTCCCTCACCCAGGAGCCAGGTACCTAGCGCTCTCCGCGAGCCTCGCGGCCCGGGGAAGGCGGTGGTTCAAAGACTTGTGCGGCCTGAGGTGGCCCGTGGACGCCCACGAGGGGGCCCCGGGGAGGGCGGAAGGGAGACCGCCGAGGAGGGAAGGACGTACGTCCGTGCCCCGCCTCGGTATCCCCATGCCGCCCCCCCCAGCCCCCGCCCGCGGTCCACGGGAAGCCCAGGACGGAGAGGGGCTACCCTGCCTCCCTTCTCTGCGTTGGGGCCGAAAGGCCGGGGCCCGTCTGCCTCTCCCCCTCCCTCCACCCGGACTCCCACCCCTCGCTCTGCGAGGGGAGGGCGGAAAGGGCTGGGGCGGGGCGGGGGGTCGGTCTGCACGTGGCCGCGGCCGCCTGGCCCCTGCGAGCCAAGCGCCTGGACCAAACCCGAGCCTTCGGGCTCGGTTGTTAAACCTTGACTTGTGACCGTAACGTACGAAGGGCGGGCACCGAGGAGGGCTGCCCTGGCCGGGCGGGACGTCCCGGGGGAATGGGCGGGCTGAGGCGGCGAGAGAAAGAGGGACCTGCGGGCCCCCCCCTGCTCCCGCCGCCAAAACCCGCCCCAGGTCCCCTTCGGGGACAGCAGGCCGGGGACCCGACCGGTGCGGACAAGGAACACCCCCCCGCCGGCACGGCTTTGGCCGCGGGGGGGGAAAAAGGCGCCAGCCTCCCGAAAATAAAAGCCTCGTGACAACTCTTAGCGGTGGATCACTCGGCTCGTGCGTCGATGAAGAACGCAGCTAGCTGCGAGAATTAATGTGAATTGCAGGACACATTGATCATCGACACTTCGAACGCACTTGCGGCCCCGGGTTCCTCCCGGGGCTACGCCTGTCTGAGCGTCGCTTGAAGGTCAATCGTCCCCGCGGATGCGGTGGCGGCGGGACGCGGCCCTCCACCCCTGGCGGTGGAGGGCCGTGAGCAACCCCGCCGCCGCCCTCCGTGGGAGGCGCGGCTGGGGTGTCGCAGGCACCGGGGATGGCCCGTGGCTGTCCCCAACGCCTTCGTCCCCCTAAGTTCAGACCCGATGCCCCGGAGCGCCCGCTTCGGGGAGCTCGTCCCGTTGGCGGAGGAGCGGCGTCACGGCGGCCGGTCCCGTGCGCCCCGTCGCCCCATCCACTCTCCCGTTGTGCCCCTGCCCCGTGCCCCGCTCGTGCGGTGGGACGGGGTGGGAGTTTTCGGGGGATGTTGTGTTGGGGGGGTCGGGGAAACCGGGTCGGCTGCGGGTGCCGGCTCCCGGGTCCTGAGGGGAGACGGGCCTGCCCCGCGCGGCTGTCTGTGGCGACACGGCTGCCCGCGGGGTCCTGGTCCCCTCCCCTGCCCTGGGTTATGACGGTGCCCGGGACCGGGTCGGGGTGAGGGCGAGACTCGCCAGGAGGAGGGAGGGTGTCGGAAAGTCAGGGAGAGAAGGGGGGGGGCGAGCGGCACGCGCGCGTGACGGCGGAGAGAAGAGGAGGGGTTCGTGAGGGCGCCCAGGTTTCGAACTCCTCCCCACTCTCCTCCGCCCGCCGCCTCTGCCGGTCGTTACCCCTCTCCCTGGCCGACGGCGCCCCCCCGCATGCACTCCTGGTGCTGTCCGCCCCGCCTCCGCTTGCCCCGGTGCCCGTGCTCTCTGTCGCTCTTCCGCTGGGCCGTTCTTCCCCAAGCTGGTTGGATCGGGCCTCCTCCGGGGCCGAAGCGCTTCCGCGGCGGGGTGGGTGTGGCGGGCGTCCGCTGTGCCCCCCCCCGTTCCGGGTCCCCATCCGACTGCGACCTCAGATCAGACGTGGCGACCCGCTGAATTTAAGCATATTAGTCAGCGGAGGAAAAGAAACTAACCAGGATTCCCTCAGTAACGGCGAGTGAACAGGGAAGAGCCCAGCGCCGAATCCCCGTCCCGCGGTGGGGCGCGGGAAATGTGGCGTACAGAAGACCCACTCCCCGGTGCCGCTCTCGGGGGCCCAAGTCCTTCTGATCGAGGCACAGCCCGTGGACGGTGTGAGGCCGGTAGCGGCCCCCGGCGCGCCGGGACCGGGTCTTCTTGGAGTCGGGTTGCTTGGGAATGCAGCCCAAAGCTGGTGGTAAACTCCATCTAAGGCTAAATACCGGCACGAGACCGATAGTCAACAAGTACCGTAAGGGAAAGTTGAAAAGAACTTTGAAGAGAGAGTTCAAGAGGGCGTGAAACCGTTAAGAGGTAAACGGGTGGGGTCCGCGCAGTCTGCCCGGAGGATTCAACCCGGCGGGTTCGGTCGGCCGGCCCGGGACGACGGATCCCCCTCGCCCCCCTCCGGGGGGTGTCGGGAGGGGACCGCCGCCCGGACGGCCCCGGCCCCCGTCGGGCGCATTTCCAC
>NW_026530216.1:0-17330 GCF_027887155.1 Malaclemys terrapin pileata | reverse complement strand
TGTTCCATCTAAGGTAAATCTTAAGTGTCTTTATTCCTAAATTTGTTAGTGAAATGTGCAACAGTTGACATTACAAATGGCAAAATATTCTTTTTATTTCAGAAGAGATCATATCACTTTGTCGGGGCAAGTAATATATTTCTAAAAATCAAGGATTGCATACATATTTTCTTTATGTCACTGTAAAAAACCCATTCTATCATACAAACTATATCTTTTGGAAGATCTACCAAATAGGGCCACAGTGTATTCTTCATATCTTTACATATCATCTCTTCAAAACCTCTTTTCCACAACCTATAACTTATGTTTTATAAATGCAATTCTGAATTTGTGCTTTTTGCAGAGGCAGTATGATGACAGAGGTGAAACACTTGCCTTCCTCTGAGATGTGGTAGTCTGCTGTGGCCTACTCCACTTATGTGAAATTATTTCTGTTGAGTCTTAGATTAGTTTCACTTCCAGAAGACCAGCAAGAAGAAAATCAGGTCACAAAAATTGTGGACTGGCTCAAAATGGTAGTCGCAGTCCAGTCTATAGGTTTCACCTCATTGTCTCATTTGTACAGTGTTTATTAAATTATTTGAGGTTCCAGAGTAGGAAAATCTTTTAAAAAACTGAAGAAATAACATGCTATCACAGGGATAGGCAACCTATGGCACGCGTGCCAAAGGCGGCACGCGAGCTGATTTTCACACTGTCCGGGTCCTGGCCACCGGTCCAGGGGGCTCTTCATTTTAATTTAATTTTAAATGAAGCTTCTTAAACATTTTAAAAACCTTATTTACTTTACATACACCAATAGTTTAGTTATATATTATAGACTTATAGAAAGAGACCTTCTAAAAAGGTTAAATGTATTACCGGCACACGAAACCTTAAATCAGAGTGAATAAATGAAGACTCGGCATACCACTTCTGAAAAGTTGCCGACCTCTGTGCTATCACATCCAGTAACTTCTAGTATAGAGCTTTTGCAGAAATTGCAAATATATATTCCTTTTTAGGAAGCATCACTGTAATTTTTCATCGACTTACCCATAATGCTTTCCCTCTCCATTTAATCCTGAATGATCTCCACCTGCAAATGCCCAGATGTGGTAGAATGACCCAAAACATGAGATGAGAAAATGCAGGACATTTTTAGATTTAGCTGTGGTTGATTTATTTAAAGTAACATAACTCTTCTATAACACCAATTTCCTGATTAAACAGTTGTGCTGCAAATAACTTGGAATAATGACGACAATAGAAACCCGGATCTGTGCGAGAGGATGTTGGATGTTTCTTATTATAGGCCTAGATATATCATAAAAGGGGATATTTGAGAGATTTATTAGGAAATAATTTACTTTAAATTGCAACATAATTTTATAGAGTTTTCTGCTGTTCTCAAACTGTCTGTGAATAACTAATAGATTTTAGGGTCAGAAGGGACCATTATGATCATTTGGTATGACCACCTGCATAGCACAGGGTAAAGAATCTCACCTAATAATTTCTACATCAAACCCATAACTTCTTTTTGAGTAAGCAGTAAAGGTCATATATGTGAACATTAGTAAGTCTTCTTCTAACACAGTAACACATTACATCCTCATAAGCAAACTAGGAAAATATGGTCTAGAAGAAATGACTAGAAGATGGGTGCACAACTGGTTGAAAAGATCATGTTCAAAGAATAGTTATCAATGGTTTTCTGTCAAACTGGGTGGTGTATCAAGTAGGGTCCCACAGAGGTCCATCTTGGGTCTGGTACTATTCAGTATTTTAATTAACGAGTTTGATGGTGTAGTGGAGAATACACTTATAAAATTTGTGAGTATCATCAAGCTGGGAGAAGTTTCAAGCACTTTGGAGGACAGGATTAGAATTCAACATGATCTCGAAAAGTTGGAAAATCAGTCTGAATCAATAAGAAGAAATTCAATAAAGACAAGTGCAAAACACAGCACTTAGGAAGGAAGTTCACAAATATAAAATGGGGAATAACTGGCTAGGCAGCAGTATTACAGAAAAGGATTGGGGGTTATAAAGGATTGCAAATTTAATGAGCCAAGAACATGATGCAGTTGCAAAAAAGGCAAAAATCATTTTGGGGTATATTAACAGTTTGGCACTGGTGTGGCCTCAGTTGGAGTCCTGTGTCCAGTTTTGGGCACCACACTTTAAGAAAGATGTGAACAAACTGGAGAGTCCAGAGGAGCGCAATAAAAATAAGAGGTTTAGAAAATGTGACCTATGATGAAAGTAATGGAAATGTTTAGTTTAGAGAAGAGATGATGATTGAGGGGGAACATGAAAATAGTCTTCAAATATGTAAAAGGCTGACAAAGAGTTTGGTGATCAATTGTTCTCCATGTCCACTGAGAATAGTACAAGAAGTAAATGGCTTACTTTGCAGCATGGAAGATTTAGATTAGAGATTAGGAAAAGTTTTCTAACTGGAAGGATAGTTAAGCTCTGGAACAGGCTTCCAAGGGAGGTTGTGGAATCCCCATCATTGGAGGTTTCTATGAATAGATTAGACAAGCACTTGTCAAGAATGGTCTAGGTATACTTGGCCCTGCCTCAGTGGAGGGGGCTGGACTCACTAGATGACCTTTTCAGGTTCCTTCCCACCCTACTATATCTACAGGTGCTGAGAAGCTTCAACTTCCATTGACTTCAGTGTGAGCTGAGGCCTATTAAAAAGTCATAGGACTTGATCAATGATTAGCAATACTGCCTAAATAGCATTCACATATAGGGTTACCATACATCCGGTTTTTCCCGGACCTGTCCGGCTTTTCGGCAATCAAACCCCTGTCCGGGGGGAATTGCCAAAAAGCCGAACATGTCCGGGAAAAATACCGGCCGGGCACTTCCTCTCCCGCGGCTGCTCTGCTCCTCCCCGGACTCAGACTTCGGCTCTGTTTAAGAGCCAAGCTGCCCGAACCAGCGCTACCGGCTTCATGGTTTGCCGGGCCTCCGGACCCTGCGCCGCCGGAGCAGAGCAGCTGGAGCCGGGGAGGAGAAGTGCCCAGCTGGTGGCTCAGGGTCCGGAGGCAAGGGGGGCTGCCCGAAGCCGGTAGCGCTGGCTCGGGCAGCTTGGCTCTTAAACAAAGCCGAAGTCTGAGTCTGGGGAGGAGCAGAGCAGCTGGAGCCGGGGAGGAGAAGTGCCTGGCCGGGGGCACAGGGTCCGGAGGCATAGGGGCTGCCCGAAGCCCGAGTGCTACCGGCTTCATGGTTTGCCGGGCAGCCTCCAGACCCTGCGCCCCCGGCTGGGCGCTTCCGCTCCCGGGCTCCAGCTGCGCTGGGGAAGCGCCGGCCGGGGGCGCAGGGTCTGGAGGCTGCCCGGCAAACCGTAAAGCCGGTAGTGCTCGGGCAGCCCTTTTCGCGTGGCTGGGAGGGAGGAGGGGGAGTTAGGGCGGGGACTTTGGGGAAGGGGCGGGGAAAGGGCGGAGTTGGGGTGGGGCTGGGGGGTGGGAAGGGGGCAGGGCTAGGGCCCGTGGAGTGTCCTCTTTTTTTATTTTTTAAATATGGTAACCCTATTCACATAGCAATTACCCACCAACTTTTAATTGAGAGTTCTACAATCCTGGTTTGTAGCTACTGTTGCCATGTTTTTCTGTTGATCAGGGATTTTGCGTGTGTGTGCGTGTATTCAGTAATGATCAATGGATCTGCTTTTGTATAAACAGGAATTTATATTTTTAGAAAGAATCTATAGAGACTGTCTCATGCATTTGTCTGCACCCACTGCAGAAAAGGTCAGAGTGGTTGGTTAACAATGTTTGTATAGACAGCTAGTGACATAAGAACTATTTCAGGGTTATGCATTACGGCTCTCAACCTAAGATGCAAGCCAGACATTGTGTTTTCTACTCATAACATTGCTTGTGAGGGATCCTCCTTTCCTAACATCTCCCACCTTTTATTATCATTGGACATGCTTCATGCTATCAGACAGTTCTCCCTGCACATTTTTTTTCTGTATTGCAGATGTAACCTTCTGATTCTGTGCCTAATTTAGGGCAAAAATTTGCAGAGCAGTGTCGGTGTCTGGTTTTGCATCTGGATATTACACATGCTCAATTTTCAGACTTGGAACACATTCCAAAAGGATACCAGAAAATACAAAAGTATGTCAGAGAAATGTGGGCATGTTAAAGATAAACTTAAATGCTTTAAAAAATACCCAAATGATCTAATAAAGTGAAATTCTACTGTGAAAAGTGCCTCTGTAAAAATACAGTTGTCTCAATGATTCCAGATCAAATATGCGCAGTTTATGAGTAAAAAATATGTTTTTTTCTATCTGCTGAAATCTAAGACTCAAGCTGAGTTTTTTTCATTCTCATGTATCAGTCAACATTAATTCACTCATTAAATTTCTGCAGGTTCAGTGAAGGGGCAATTCCAGGGAGATTGGATTTCCTCTGTCCCTTCCCAACCTGTAAAGGAAATCCCACATAGGTATCCGTGGAGGTGCTTTTGTGAGTTGAGAGAAAGTGGGATGATGCCACTGGGGCAACATCCGTCTTCTTTCTTCTAATCCAGGAACTGCTAAGTGTTTTTTCTTTCCCCTTCTAAGACCTTAAGGGAATACTGTCAAGTTAAAAAGCACCCATCTGTCTGACTATTTTTACCTTCTATAATATTAATTAAAAAATAAGATGAATACAACTGAATAGGGTTAACTTTGTGCATTTGACAGAACTTTGTGTATAGTCAGTTTCATTATTTTCCCTGTACAGTTGGTTTTTCCTGTTGTGAGGGTCTTTTCCACGGCAACAGAGGAGAGAAAAATACTTTAAAAACTGGAAAATGTGACAGTAAAATCAAAAAGATTAACAGAGAAACTCAAGGTTGGGTTTACTACTTATTTTATTTAACTCACTTTCCTTTTAAACTGGCTGTATTTCAAGTACATAGTGCCCCCTTAATTCATTAGGATATTAGATATGTAATCTTAACATTACAAAAATATTATTTATAAGTAAATGTCGAGGTCTAAATTTTCAGATGTTTGCACTTTTGGGGCCCAACTTGACACCTTAAAGAGGTCTGCTTTTCAGAAAGTGCTGAGCCCCTGCCTATGAATATCAGGCCCATTTAAGGTGTCAAATGTTTTGCACCCCCCAAAATTGGGGGGCACAAAATACTAGTCCCTTCTGAAAATGTAGGTCTGACTTATTTTACCTGGGTTCTCCTACAGGAGTTGATGTATCTTAATACTTAAGGCAATGCAGCAAGCTCTGCTTTAGGTGTTAATAATGTCACCAGCTATTATAAGGGAAGCCTAGAGCTCTGAACTCAGCTGCTAACATAAATAAAATGAAAAGACATTTTAAAATATTTGGGAGAAAATGTAGCTATAACTTAAATCTACCCATATTTTCTGTTAGGGCCAAATTTTGAGCACTGTTTATGTGGTTGGAAAGCCTGTATAAGTCCCAGATAACTGGATGAACAGGCTCAATGCCAGAGTGACTGATCCTGGGAATGCTGGGATCCCAAGGGATCTATAGCTGCCCTATGGGAGTGAGGTGCAGAGATACTTGGGCATGGAGAGTTCCTGCATGAGCCTTTCCTTCACCCTTTGCAACCTTGCTTAGGGGCTGGGTACAATCTCCATCTATGTGCTCCCAGACACAAGGACTAGGAAATTCAAGTGCAAACAATGGTGCTAGAAATCTCAAAGGGGATAGGGAAATGATGGAATGATGGCTTTGCACCATACCTATCAGATGTGGGCAGACACAGAGGGAGTACATGTTGCACATATTAAGTGGAATAGAAGTTGATGATACTTTATGCACTTGTCCAACCCTCCCAGACACATTATACCTGCTTTAGGCAGAATGCCTCTGAAAGGGCAGGTCTTCACTACGGGGGGGAAGAGTCGATTTAAGATACGCAAATTCAGCTACGCGAATAGCGTAGCTGAATTCGACGTATCAGAGCCGACTTACCCTGCTGTGAGGACGGCGGCAAAATTGACCTCCGCGGCTCCCCGTCGACGGCACTTACTCCCATCTCCGCTGGTGGAGTAAGAGCGTCGATTCGGGGATCGATTGTCGCGTCCCGACGAGACGCGATAATTCGATCCCCGAGAGATCGATTTCTACCCGCCAATTCAGGCAGGTAGTGTAGACCTAGCCAAAGCCGCTGACTGGATGTGTGCAAGTACACGCAGGCCCTGGAAGCAGCAGTTTAAAGGCACAATGTCACCCACTGAAGTCAAAATAACTTGTACTGTACATTGTTTAATTGGTCAGGGCAGATCTCTGTGTACAGCTGACTGCTGCTGGGGTTTCCAGATCTCTGGAAAGTGAGGAGTTCATAGAAGAACTGGTTGTAGGGGAAAACTTTGGTTCTAGTGACCATGAGCTAATTCAGTTTAAACTAAATGGAAGGATAAACAAAAATAGATCTGCAACTAGGGTTCTTGATTTCAAAAGGGCAAACTAAAAAAATTAAGGGAATTAGTTATAGAAATGGACTACTGAAGAACTCAAGAGTCTGACTGTGGAGGAGGCTTGGAATTACTTTGTCAAAGTTGCAGAAACTATCTGACGCCTGCATCCCAAGGAAGGGGAAAAAATTTGTAGGGAAGAGTTGCAGACCAAGCTGGATGATCAAGCATCTCAGACAGGTTATTAAGAGAAAGCAGAAAGCCTACAAGGAATGGAAGATGGGGAGGATCAGCAAGGTAACCTACTTCTTGGAGGTCAAAAAGTGTAGGGATAAAGTGAGACCTGCCAAAAGCCAAGCAGAGTTGGACCTTGGGAATTAAAAAAAAAAATAGGTAAAAGGTTCTATAGCCATATAAATAATAAGAAGAAAACAAGGAAAGAAGAAGTAGGACCCCTAAGTATTTGAGGATGGGGTGGAGATTAAAGATAATCTAGGCATAGCCCAACACCTAAACAAATACTTTGCCTCAGTTTTTAATAAGGGTAATGAAGAAGATTAGGTGTAGTGGCAGGGTGGCTAATGGTAACAAGGATATGGAAGTAGAAGCTACCACAGCCGAGGTGGAAGTCAAATTCAAACAGCTTAATGGGACTAAATCAGGTGGCCTGGCTAATCTACATCCAAGAATATTAAAGGGACTGGCATATGAAATTTCAAGCCCAATAGCAAAGATTTGAATGAATCTGTAAACTCAAATATTTGACTGGAAAATCCTATGACTGGAGAATTGCTAATATAGTTCATATTTATAAGAAAGGGAAAAAAAGTGATCCAGGAAACTACAGGTCTGTTAGTTTGACCTCAATGGTATGCAAGGTCTTGGAACAAATTTTGAAAGAGAAAGTAATTAAGGACATTGAGGTAAATGGTAATTGGGATAAAATTACAAAAGATAGATTGTGCCAGACCAACCTGATCTCCTTTGAAAAGATAACTGACTTTTTAGATAATGGAATTACAGTACATCTAATCTATATGGATTTCAGTAAGGCTTTTGATATCGTTCCACATGGGAAGTTAGTAGTTAAATTGGAGAAAATGGGGATTACTATGAGATTTGAAAGGTGGATAAAGAGTTGGTTAAAGGCAAGACTACAACGGGTCATACTGAAAGATGAACTGTCAAGCTGGAGGGAGGTTACTAGTGAAGTCCCTCAGGGATCGGTTTTAGCATCAATCTTATTTAACTTGTTTGTTAATGACCTTGGCACAAAAAGTGAGACTGTAGCAATAAAATTTGTGGATGACACAAAGTTGGGAGGTATTGCCAATATGGAGGAGGACCGGAATATCATACAAGAAGATCTGGACTATATTGAAAACTGGAGTAATAGAAATGGGATGAAATTTAATAGTCCAAAGTGCAAGGTCATGCACTTTGGGACTAACAACAAGAATTTTTGCTATAAGGTGGGGACATGTCAGTTGGAAGAGGAGAAAGACCTGAGTGTATTGGTTGATCTCAGGATGACTATGAGCTGCCAATGTGATGGGGCCGTGAAAAAGGTTAATGCAGTCTTAGGATGCATCAGGCAAGGTATTTCCAGTAGAGACAGAGAAATGTTAGTATCATTCATTTTACAAGGCACTGGTGAAACCTCATCTGGAATACAGCATGCAGTTCTGGTCTCCCATGTTTAAGAAAGATGAATTCAAACTGGAACAGGTGCAGAGAAGGGCTACTAGGATGATTCGAGGAATGGAAAACCTGTCTTATGAGAGGAGACTCAAAGAGCTTGGCTTGTATAGCCTAACCAAACGAAGGCTGAGGGGATATATGATTGCTTTCTATAAATACATCAGAGGGATAAATACCAGGGAGGGAGAGAAGTTAAGTTAAATGCCAGTGTTGACAAATATCAGGGTGTAGCCATGTTAGTCTGTATCTACAAAAATAACAAGGAGTCTGGTGGCACCTTAAAGACTAACAGATTTATTTGGGCATAAGCTTTTGTGGGTAAAAAGACACTTCTTCAGATGCATCGAGTGAAAATTACAGAAGCAGGTTTTATATAATGACACATGAAGAGAAGGGAGTTACCTCACGAGTGGAGAACCAGTGCCGACAGTGCCAATTTGACCAAGGTGGATGTAGTCCACTCCCAATGGGCACTGGTTCTCCACTTGTGAGGTAACTCCCTTCTCTTCATGTGTCATTATATAATGCCTGCATCTGTAATTTTCACTCGATGCATCTGAAGAAGTGTTTTTTTAACCCACTTATGCCCAAATAAATCTGTTAGTCTTTAAGGTGCCACCAAACTCCTTGTTGTTAATGTTGACACAAGAACTAATGGCTTTAAACTGGCCATCAACAAGTTTAGGCTTGAAATTAGACAAAGGTTTCTAACCATCAGAGGAGTGAAGTTCTGGAACAGCCTTTAAAGGGGAGCAGTGGGGGCAAAAATCCTAACTGGCTTCAAGACTGAACTTGATAAATTTATGGAGGGGATGGTGTGGTGAGACTGCCTACAATGGCATGTAGCTGATTTGCAACTGCTATCAGCAAATATATCCAGTGGTTGAAGATGGGACACTAGATGGGGAGAGCTCTGAGTTACTACAGAGAATTCTTTCCCAGGTGTCTAGCTGCTGGGTCTTGCCCACATGCTCAGGGTCTAACTGATTGCCATATTTGCAAATACGAAGAAATTTTCTCCCAGGTCAGATTGGCAGAGACCCTGGAGGTTTTTCACACTCCTCTGCAGCATGGGGCCCAGGTCACTTGCAGGTTTAAACTAGTGTAAATGGTGGATTCTCTGTAACTTGAAGTCTTTGAATCATTATTTGAGGACTTCAGTAACTCAGCTAGAGGTTAGGGGTCTATTACAGGAATGAGTGGGCAAGGTTCTGTGGCCTGCAATGTACAGGAGGTCAAACTAGATGATCATGATGGTTCCTGCTGACCTTAAAGTGTATGAGTCTAAATACATGCAGTGTTTAACCTACAACGTGGCCCATGCAACAATCTCTTTTTTATGTTATTTATTCACTGTTTTCCTGATGCCGCTGAAAACAGGCTTCCAATCCATTTCTTGAATGAATATGATATAGGCATCACAGTAACTGTAAATAGCATTGTCGGATGTAGAAATCAGCAAACTTGCAGGCTCTAAATTATTTAGAGAATATATATCACCTGTAAATAAACATTTGTCCCTGTGTCAGATAGTCTCTTTGTGACAGAGATGTGCAAAATTTCCATATCAGAACAACTCAACCAATATTTATTATGCAGTTTTATAGTTAGGATTGCAGGATTTTGTGTCACAGCTTTCTGTGAAGGACAAGGAATGTCACAAAGTGGCCTTTGATCTGTGACATGCCTCAGTTGAAAAAACAAGTTCTAATATGCCTTTTGCTTCGCAGAGGCTGGCCAGAAAAAGCTGCTGTTTTACCATGCACACGTGTGTGCACACGTACACACAGGCACATGTTGTCTTTCATTTTGTATAATCTATTTCAATCTTGTGTTCTTTCATAAGTGGTATTCAGAGACCATTTAATAAAGTGAAGACTATTTTTAACTTCTATTGGCAGCTGGTAATAAATTATATTTTGATTACTTTTTAAATGAAGAATATTATCCATATTACAAAATCACTGATGAAAAAAGTACATGCAGATGAATATAATCCATTCACTAGTTTGTGGACCTAAGGTCCGCCAGATAGGATCAAACCAATACAATGGACCACATGAATCTCTGGTCTCTATTGAAATCAAAGGAGTTATACCAGAGATGTATTAGGTCAGTGTCCGTGGGTGATGTCTCCTGAATTTGTATATTTGATTTAGCCGAAAGATGTGAAAAAGTGCATGTAAGCAAGAAAGCTCTCTGTTAGTCTACATATGAGTATTTGTGCTTGGAGTTCGTACCAGCAAGTACATGGAATACACGGTGTTCATGATGTGCGGTTCAGCACACATTAGTGCATAGATCCTGTGGTGATAGGCACACTAGAAATGCTTAAAAGTGACACATACTGGTTTAATGTAGCATTACATGAATAACTGGTACCAATGGCAAACATTAGTCAACTCATATGCCATTTGTATTATAAATGCCTATTTAATCCAGTGTGTTCTCTGGAAGACTGCATTTATTCCAGCAGAACTGTTGTTTTATTTGAAAGCTGTTGCTAGTTATTCCCTCAAATTATATATATATAGTTCTCTCATGTTTCTTCCACTACTTCCAGAGGCTTACTTTGGATGAATGCAAATTCTCTTCTTAGTAATAGGATCTTTAGGTTGCTGTGGCTGCCTTTCCCTTCTTGAATTTTCACAGCTGCTGTAGTGGGTCATGGTTCAAAGAAGGGAAAGGTGTTCTTCAGCTTGGAAATAGAGAGCTGAGCCCCAGTCACCAACAGGAGCCTCTCTCAAGAGGCCTGGAGATGCTTGTTGAAGTGGGGGGTTTTGGTTTTCTTTCTGTTGGCCAGGAAAATTGAGGTCCTTTGAGAGAAATTGGACCTCATTATTTCCTAGGACAGGATAACCTAGAAAAATTCCTTCTCAGTGCAACTCAGTCTGGCAGATCATAGAATTGTAGGACTGGAAGGGACCCCAAGAGGTCATCTAGTCCAGTCCCCTGCACTCAAAGCAGGACTAAGTATTATCTAGACCATCCCTGACAGGTGTTTATCTAACCTGCTCTTAAAAATCTCCAGTGATGGAGATTCCATAACATCCCTAGGCAAGTTATTCCAGTGCTTAACCACCCTGACAAGAAGTTTTTTCTAATGTCCAACCTAAACTGCCCTTGCAGCAATGTAAGCCCATTGCTTCTTATCCTATCTTCAGAGGTTAAGGAGAACAATTTTTCTACCTCCTCCTTGTAACAATCTTTTATGTACTTGAAAACTGTTATGTCCCCTCTCAGTCTTCTCTTCTCCAGACTAAACAAACCCAGTTTTTTCAATCTCCCCTCATAGGCCATGTTTTCTAGACCTTTAATCATTTTTGTTGCTCGCCTCTGGACTTTCTCCAATTTGTCCAGTTTTTTCATGAAATGTGTCCAGTTCTGAGCACCACAATACTCCAGTTGAGGCCTAATCAGCGTGGAGTAGAGCGGAAGAATTACTTCTTGTGTCTTTCTTACAACACTTCTGCTAATACACCCCAGAATGATGATTTTTTTTTTTTGCAACGGTGTTAGATTGCTGACTCATATTTAGCTTGTGATCCAGTATGACCCCCAGATCCCTTTCTGCAGTACTCCTTCCTAGGTACTCCTTTCCCATTTTATATGTGTGCAACTGATTGTTTCTTCCTAAGTGGAGTACTTTGCATTTGTCCTTATTGAATTTCATCCTATTTACTTCAGACCATTTCTCCAGTTTGTCCAGATCATTTTGAATTTTAATCTTATCCTCCAAACCACTTGGAACCCCTCCCATCTGCACACTTTATAAGTATGCTCTCTCTGTCATTGTCTAAATCATTGATGAAGATATTGAACAGAACCGGACCCAGAACTGATCCCTACAGGACTCCACTCGATATGCCCTTCCAGCTTGACTGTGAACCACTGTTAACTACTCTCTGGGAATGGTTTTCCAACCATTTATATACCCACCTTATAGTAGCTCCATCTAGGTTATATTTCCCTAGTTTGTTTATGAGAAGGTCATGCGAGACATATCAAAAGCCTTTCTAAAGTCAAGATATACCACATCTATCACTTCTCCCCTCTCCACAAGGCTTGTTTCCCTGTCAAAGAAAGCTATTAGTTTGCTTTGACATGATTTGTTCTGGACAAATCCATGCTGACTGTTACTTATCACTTTTTTTTCTAGTAGGTGTTTGCAAATTGATTGCTTAATTATTTGCTCCATTATCTTTCTGGGTACTGAAGTTAAGCTGACTGGTCTGTAATTCCTTGGGTTGTCCTTATTTCCCTTTTTATAGATGGGCACTCTATTTTCTCTTTTCCAGTCCTCTGGAATCTCTCCCATCTTCCAGGACTTTTCGAAGACAATCGCTAATGGCTCAGATATCTCCTCAGTCAGCTCCTTGAGTATTCTAGGATGTATTTCATCAGGCCCTCGTGACTTGAAGATATCTAACTTATCTAAGTAATTTTTAACTTGTTCTTTCCCTATTTTAACATCTGATCTTACCTCATTTTAATTGGCATTCACTGTGTTTGACGTCCAATCACTACTAAACTTTTTCGTGAAAACAGAAACAAAAAAGTCATTTAACACTTCTGCCATTTCCACATTTTCTGTTATTGTTTTCCCCCCTCATTGAGTAATGGGCCTACCCTGTCCTTGGGCTTCCTCTTGCTTCTAATGTATTTGTAGAATCATGCAGATTCCTATGTCTTTCCTGCTATCACTATCAGACCATCAATCTTTTCCTTCCACAGACTTGCCTTGTGCTGCGGAAAGCGTCTCACTTAAAAAAAAAAAAATACCTAGCAGGTAGTTGCATTTAGCAGGCATAGTGTTCAGCAGGCTTATTGGGAAATGTACTTCCCCTCCTGCTGCTGCATAATTCTCAGACTCCCTTTCCTAGTTAAGGCTGATGTTCCTTGTTCTCCTTAATGAGTTGTTGGTTGTTGTTTTTTAAACAGGGTACTGGTATACTGAAGCCAGTTAGTGCATTGTCACAGCCGAGCCACAAAAAGGCAAATTACAAGCTAATTTGCTTTTTGTGGGCCTATTGAGGCAGTGCTGATTCCCACCCTACTGGGTTTTTCAAATCAAGCTTTGATAAGATACTCATCTACTTGGAGAGAGAGAGAGGTGAGCAGGTAACCAGATTTTCAGAATGGAATTAGTCAAACTGGAGAAGCAGAGGAAGAAACCGTAGAGAGTGGGGAAAATTCTTGATGGTGATTGGTCGTCATCATCCTGCCTATTGAAGGGGGTGAGAAGAGGAATCCAGCATCTGCACTATTGCAGACTTGAACCACAGAAAGTAAATTAGCCGGTCAGCGAGACTATAATGCCTTTATTGTAACTACAGGATTATGCCCTTTGTAAATAATTAATCTGAATTCTGTTGATTCAAAAACATGCTTATAAAGAGAAATGCAATCTTTAAAGGCCATGTCACCTGAAATAGACAACAGAAACATCTGAGGTCTCTTGTAGCTCTTTCCAACACTGTTCAATTGTTTTTGTTTTGAAGCTTAATTTTGAAACAGAATATGTTGATTGAGAGAGACTGTGAATGTAATGTCAGATATTCATGCTATTTAAGTTCCTGTATGTGCAGTAGCACTTCAATGATGCTAATCTCTGCTTACCTATTTAAAAGGGGATATCTGTGTCTAATAATTAGATACAAACAAAAAATCCTGGCAAAAGAGACGTTTGTGGGTCAGACATAATTCCATAAAAGTAGTTTAAGTTATTGTGACTGCATCTTAGAGCATATCTTGTATGTTTGATTACTCATTGTTCTGAGACCTCTCCCTCCTGCCCCCACTAGAAGAAGGTAAATACTATAAATACAGAAAGATGATGCTGAAATAGCCTTATCAACTTATGATTCCCTGGTTTTGGTGAGTATATGTTTGACCATAAGGGTCCAACTCAGTTCTGCAATACCTCCATGCATATCCTCCAAATTCTTTCATGTGGCCGCAGAGTTGTCACCTTTGGGAAAGCATAGGGGTTAACCATCAAATCTTGCTCAGATTTTGGGGTATTTGCTGTGAGACAGAGACAACTGCATTGAGACACTGTGCATCTGCATCAGCTCATCAGCCCCCTTTCTCCAATAGAGTCATAGTGTCATGGAGTCCTGCATTCATGGTTGCCACAGGACTCCCCATGTGTGGAGGGGTTCTGTGTAGAAAGGAATACTTGTTTATCTTTTTTGTGAGTTGATACTCCACAGGGCTAGAGGAATTTTGGGAATGTCCTCTGATTCTCCCTCTTTCCATCCCTAGATCCTTGGATCAAAGCCCTACAGGGGTCTAGGGGTTGAGAGGAAACATGGTGCTGTGGACACAATAGATCCCAACACACATCTGGAAGGCAGGAAATCTATACACGGGGGATGTTTTATGCAGTGATTCTAAGGGGAAGATCCCTCCCAAGGTTCATTACAATGCTGATGGGTAATGTTTTTGTTTTGGTAGCACCTAGGAGCCCCTGTCATGGACCAGGACCCCATTGTGCTAGATGCTGTACAAATACAGAACAAAAAGACATTCCCTGCTCCAAAGAGCTTACAATCTAAGTAGTGTTAGCAAAGTTATGAAAATTTACTATGAACAGTCAATATGTAATTTTCAAACTTAAAGATCTGACTCAGTTACATACAACCCATGCAGATCCCTCCACCGACACTGACTTATTTTTAATATTTTCATGGTTGCAGCCTCTTTTGCTTCTTATTGGACTCTGTTCTTTCCATTAATGATGTGCAGCATAAAGAGGCTCTGTTGAAAAGAAAAAAAGCAAAGGAATCTACTCCCAACTAAAAACCAACTTGAATAAGATTTTATGTATGTTTAATTAAAAAAAAAAGTTTAGTCTCAGATTTGGCAGAGAACCATCTCAAATAATCTATTTTTTTATGTGTGATCTGGTGCTCAAAACCAATTTATAGCAAAAAATTATTTGAATCTACTACCTGGGCTGGCAACTTGCATCCTGAGTTTCAGCCTGATGTGATGTTTAAAGGAGCATGTGTATAGTATAACTCTAGCTGTAGCAAAAACTAAATTTCAGGTTGCAATTCAGGTTGCGTCTGAAGAAGCAAGGTTTTTTACTCATGAAAGCTTATGCCCAAATAAATCTGTTAGTCTTTAAGGTGCCACCGGACTCCTTGTTGTTTTTATTAAAACCCCTTGTTTTCACTTACGAATTTCCCAGACATTCTCCTTTTGGGAGGAAACTTTTCAGTGCTTTGTGTCAGCCGAAAGGTTAATTATAAGAATGTTTGAGCTCTCTTTAGTTATTTTTAAGTAAGCAAGTGGGGGGAGGGAGAGGGGGGAGGGAGGGGGATCTACTTTACTTATTTATTTTAAATACGAAGACTATTTTGTATTCAGTCCTACAGTCCTTGGGCAAAACTCCCCAATGATGTCAACTGAGACTTTAGTCTGAGTAAAGATTGCAGGATAAGGCCATGCTTTTGCATACAAATGAATCAAATTAGTTAAGTTTGAGATTTTGAACTTTGTATGTAGCTAGTTTTACAATGTGCAGAATTGCTGAAGCGAAGATTTTCCTGTAGCTGCAGATTGAAGTTTAAAACCCATAGAATTGAGACAACACAATTATATAATTCTGTTGTTCCAGGGCATGGGCTTTTGCATATCTAGTGGAGTTCTACAGTTTACAGAGCTGTAGGGAAAAAAACAACTACACAACTCCATAGTGCTGCAGCTACATTTCATTTTCTACATCAATACAACATTAATGTTGCAAATAATAAAATGAAGTCAGGAAATGCAAAAATTACAGTTCTCATGTTAAAATTAACTTGGCCACATTGAATATACAGTATTCACCATTTAAATCATTAAATTGTTGGTATTGGTATGACACGTACACCATGAATTATTTGCAAAGAGCAATTGTAAAGATTTTAATGGTGATCACAATACATTATTTTGGGTGATTTTGCTGTAAAATGTGTAGTGTGATATTTGTGTGTGCAATGTGGTTAATTCCGTCTGGTAGACCAATCTTAACTTCTACATTTTGACTTCATTTTAAATTTACAACCTTGATTGATATTTAATAATTGATGTAGTGCATGGGTGGGTTACTTGTGCGCAAGATAGCTTGTGGCTAAGTCAGCCCTGATTACAGGCTGAGGGGAATCAGGGGATTCCAATGTAAAAGGCAGAAGGCAATTGCAGCCAGAGGTGTGGGTGAGAGGGGAGCTGAGCCGAGCCCAGCCAGCCATAGGGTGACCAGATAGCAAGTGTGAAAAATCGGGACAGGGGGTGGAGGGTAATAGGAGCCCATATAAAAAGAAGCCCCAAATATCAGGACTGTCCCTATAAAATCGGGACATTTGGTCACCCTAGCCAGCCAGCTAGATAAAGTCTAGGAAACTAACTATCCTGTAGACACTGCAGGGAGTAGTCAGAAGGCTTCTACAGAGTCCTGGGTTAGTAGGGGAAGGCACCACCTGAGAGAACCTGGGGAGAAGCACAAATTCCAGGCTGGGGATGCTAGGAGGCAGACTCTGCTCTGCTGACACCGGGACTGTGAGAGCTTGTGTTCCATTTTCAAAGACTTTGTGTTATTTTGGACTACAGAGTGAGAGAGACTGAACTAGGGTTGAGGCCTGGAGGGCTGCTGTGTACCAGAAGACTAAATAAATGGAACCCGTTGTGGGAATTGTTTTGAATTACCTTTAAATAGTGAGTTATTAAAGGGCCCCAATGAAGGAGAATTAGAGGCAGGTGGTGGCCCCTGTGCTACAGTGCCATGAATTTGTAACTTTACAGAAACTAAAATGTCTCTGCCCTAAAGAGTTTAGAATCTAAGTTGATGTGTTAATAAAGTGTTTTATATGTATTAATAGTACATCTCTACCTCAATATAATGCTGTCCTCGGGAGCCAAAAAATCTTACTGCGTTATAGGTGAAACCGCGTTATATCAAACTTGCTTTGATCCACCGGAATGCACAGCCCTGTCCGCCCGGAGCACTGCTTTACTGCGTTATATCCAAATTTGTGTTATATTGGGTCACGTTATATTGGGGTAGAGGAGTATTATGTAGGGCTAAAATATGTTAGCCACAGAACAGATGCACTGGACAGAGAGGAAGGGATGCCAGGAACCTCTCTGTGACCACCTGCTGGACAAGGGCAGCAGCACAAATTCTGGTGAAAGGAGTAGTAATGAGGGGTGGGATCACACTGCCCACAAGGCTTTGGGAACT